>NC_089582.1:15597370-15897370 GCF_019320115.1 Miscanthus floridulus | reverse complement strand
GTCCACGCAGGATGGGAAGGTTGGGAGGAGTGGGCTATGTTCTGTAGCGAGTAGTGTAGGATCCGCTATGAGTGTGATAAGTTCTTCAGATTAATGTGGTAGATTTTGTTCAGATCAATGTTGATATGTATATATCTGGATGATGGGATTTGTATGATAAACTCTTTATTCTCCTTAATACAATGATACGCAAGTATGATTCCTTTCTAAACTCATTACAGTTACCTTCCTTCTCGTATGATGCGGTTCAGATTCCCTTGCACAAGTTTCCAATTTCTTAATACAAGTTATTCAAGTCATCTCCACTAATAAACAAGAGCGGGGAAGGCAATAGTCAAGGTCTGTGACATCCACGCCACCCACGCGAGTTGCGAGCGACGGAGCAGGGAAGACGATGTGGACCATTTGATTCCCTACACTTTGCAATCTAACACTAATGCTGAATCACCGTATGAAATGGTGACGGGAGCTGCAATAATGATAATTTGCAAATAAACCAAGGCAAATACTTCCACCCCGGCAGCATCTCAGTGAGGTGCTTTAGCTCACATCTGTGTAGCCAAGGCAAATACTATGACACTTCAAAAAATGGAGTAACAAGCATCACAACCATTCAGTTATTAATTGTTTTTAAGGCAAAAACTATATATAAACGACACATGTAAGTTTAGCATCTGCACCTCTCACGATCGAGAGAGAGCAAGAAGAGGAGCATTTCAATGAGATGCTTTACCTTCCCTACTGCACCTCTCACGGTCAAGAGAGAGAGCAAGAGGAGAATCTCCACCTCTCATGGTCGTGAGCATGTGCATTCCTGCATAGGATGACTAATTGTCAACATGTAAGTTTAGCAGTAGAAAAAAATGAAGGAAACCATTTTTTGTTCACGTTTCTTGTGTAGTAACTTCCTTGTCGATTAGGATATGGTGGTGCTCATGTCTCATGGTCGTGAATAGGGCATGGAAGAGAAGTGTCGCCGTCGTTGTTGCAGCTCCAGAGGAAGGAGGACCGCCAGGGCGCTGGGATGGTGAATCAGCACAAGAAATGCGTAGGGCAAACCTAGGATACACCAAAGTGCATTCAGTACCCCTTGGCTTGCCCAAATAAGCGAACCCCCTTAATGACAAAACTTCTACTAGCACCTAGATCGAGCAGCCCCCGCTGTGCCTAGATGCCGGTAGTACCCAATCTTGAAGGCCTTTTCCCAACGCCACTGCTGCCGCTAGAGGAGTTGGAGAAGGAGCGCCATGGCGATAAAGAGAATATAGATGGTTGGCTCAAGAGCTTTGTATGTATCTATCTGTATCTAAGGAGGAAGGAGTGTGTGGATTGCCAAGAAGCGCATCTAGCCCCGGCTTAAATAGGCCAATCTTGAAGATGGAGAAGCAGAGAGGAGCCGTTAATATAAGCATCAGGATAGACGAGGCAATACTCCATAGGAAAGTAATGGTGATGCAACTGTATTGTGGGTAGTTGGGAAATGGGGAAATAACTCATGCTGAATTTACTACCGTCGGTACACCAAATGGTCGTGTAGGGCCGGTGGCCATAACGCCTGTCCCAGTCGGCTTAGTGTTCCAAACGACGGTGGAATTCAACCCCACTACCACCGCCGCATTGATGGTTTTCAACCGCAGGTTTCCATCCTTACGAGCCCTCCCTATCGGTACGACCGACGGTGGAAGTATCACACCGACGCTTTTATCGCTACGGTAGTGAAAGTGACGATAGTGATAAGTCAATCTGTAGTAGTGTGACATCATCAATACCAATATTCGCCATCTCAATCACTAGGATGTGCTTATAGAGGCGCAGGTGTATTTTCATATAAGTGAGTGTTCGCACACACGTATGGACTTGTTATATTAATTATGCAGATATCTTAAAATACTCCCGGCCTGAACCTTATAAAGGATTTTATAAAAAGTTTAAGCACACTAATAACACTCGATCGGAAGACTAGACTAAGCTACCACCTATGTGTCCTAGTAAAAAACGATTTGGCAGCATGGAGGCCGCTACAACAAAATCTTGTGACGTTGGCTTCTATAGAAGCTCATGTATGAAACCAATATATATTAACCAATTAAATAACAGAACAAATCTGTTTATTTTTCAAAAATCATATCATTCATGCATAGCCGGATCGAGCAAAAACTGATAGTCAAATCTTAAACATGTTTGTTACACACTTGCTCTATACGGTTTGCTTACATACTGTTAGTATATTTTCTTATAAACATGATCAAGGTAATAAAAGTTTGACTCAGTAGACTGAAACAACCTATATATTTTAAAAGGGAGGGTAAAACACTTATATAGCACTCGTCAGCTTATCTTTTCATTTATATTTTACTTTTTTTGAGCAATTTTTATATTTTACTCAAAAAAGAAACCTTTCTTCAAGCGACGTGCCCCGAGGCTTGGACGCTAGCCCCGTCCGGATGCCCATGCATGCTCGCCTGACCCGCATGCTAATAAAGCCTGCCCCACATGCAAAACTGTTGCACTGCTGCCCTGCATGCACCTGCACGCCCCCTGCATCAGCACGCACCTGCTATGCTTGCGCGCCCATGCCTACAGGTGTGCATGCAAGTGAGGATCACCCACACCTGCTTTGCTTGCCACGCACGTGGGGACCGTTGCGCCTGTAGGGACCGCTCCGCATGCGCCCGCTTCCTACTCCTGTTAATGTTGGAACATGAAGCACTTCTGCACACAAGCATCTAAAACAAGTGAAACATTTTCAACATACGCTTGCAACATATATTTATAGCAACTGCAACATAAGCAACATCTAGATAAAACACTTGCAACATACGTTTGAAACAGATGAAAAACATTTTAAATAGATGCTTGCAACATATGTGTATAGCTACTGAAACATATGCAACATCTAGATCAAAATGCTTGCAACATACGTATGGAAACAGATCAAACAGTTTGAACAAACACTTGCAACATGCCTCTGAAACACTTGTAACATATGCAACATGTGCAACATCCCCGAATCTACTTTTGCAACATCCATGAAACTATTGCAACATGCCTCTGAAACATCTGAAATAATTGAAACGTACATTTGCAACATAGGGGGAGAGAGGCATGGGTCAGTCGATTCTGTCCGACGGCCGCGAGCACCACCAGCGCTAACGGCATCGGGTTTGGCTCGGCGATGACGGTGGGGGATGGGTGGCGGGGAGCGCCATGGCCGCCAACTCCCCTGCAACACCGAGCGCCACCTCTCGATGGGTGAGGACGCCAGGGAGGTGGAGGAGCAACCGGGTTGGGCAAGGAGGACGCCGAAGAGGGCCACCGGATCCGCAGGCGTTGGGCGCTCCCAGTGGTTGAGGACGCCAGGGTGGGGGGAAGAGCGCCGCCGGAGTGGGGGAAGGAGCCACCGGGGTGGGGAAGGAGGACACCGGGGTTGGGGGAGCGCGCACGTTGGGGTGGGTGAGGGCGCCGCCGCTGGCCAGGAAGCACTATAACATAACATACCTTTGTCGACACGTTTCTATAGTGGGCAAAGGGCACCTTTGCCGAGAGATAACCTCCCACGAAAAGTTTTACCGACAGTTTAGAAACAGTCACGCTAGAAGCCGTCGGCAAAACTTTTGCCGACATTTAATAGAATCCCTAACACTTTTTGTGTAGGCAAACGGTGTACCTACGCCGACAGTTGAAACATTTGCCGACAGTTAACCCGTTGCCGGCAGTTAAGACCTACGCCGACAGTTAGAACCTTTCCCGACAGTTTGCATGTTGGCAAAACCATTTCCAAGGTCTTTTGTTAACCATACCCTGCCCAACAACAAAACTATCGGCAAAACTATATTGCAGATATAGATATAAATACAATTTGAATAATTTGACAAATCCACTTTTGCTCATATAGAATTCATCACATTGAACAAATTCACTTGATTTTATAGAAATAATATACTAGATCTTCCATACATACACCAACTGGATATATATATATATATATATATATATATATATATATATATATATATATATATATATATATATATATATATATATATCCAGTTGGTGTAAGTGATGATCATAGTACATAGAGCCATACATATACATGTCCAAGATATAGATTAGTCACTAGCAGGCATATATAGACATACTACAAGTCTTGTACTAACTGGTTATGGCTAAAGCTAAGAGATCAATAGATCATGACTTAGGCACAAAAGTGGCATTCAACACTTCCATGCCTTTGGCCTACACGATAGCAGGTGCAAACAAAAGAATAGAACTGCAATTCATGTCTTCCTGCAGCAATTCTCGGACACTTGTTGCCATTCCAAAATACTTGAACACCAACTTGGTGCACATATGGCTGCTGCCACTATAGAGAACATGTAATAGCTCTTTGATCGAACCTCAAAAGGTTGCCGATCCAAAATACTTGCAACACCACATAGTACCTAACTTGAAAAAAGCGAAATGTTAGTGAAATGTGCTCTGTACATTAACTCTTGCTTTGTTATTAGTGAAACAATATTACTGTACAATGGGCAGCTATGCTATCAACTATTTGGTGACACAGGCCCATTCAATGTATACAGTAGATAAGAAGGAATGCAAATACATATGGCAGATCAGGGGAGTACACATAATTAAGTTAATCATATATAGGACCACTGCCTCATTGTTTTTTCAGAAATTCTTCAACCTGACGTCTCTTGATTCTTTACATAATTAAGTTAATCATATATATAGGACCACAGCCTCATTGTACTACATAATTAAGTTACTGATTGTTCGCCCAGCAGTGTTGATGCAGAGGGGCAACACAATATTTCCTAGCGATCCAGATTCTTTACTTGATTCAATAATCAATTCTTTGTCCTACATGTGAGTGATCCTGTCATTCTGGGCAGATATTGAAATTTTTACAGTGTGTGCAGATTTTCCAAAGTCACCGGATTGCAGAAAAAAGGTTTAAGAAGTAATAGAACTACTGACATCCTAGCATAGCCAAGGTACGCTGTCTTGCAATAATATATGCCTTTTATTCTGCATTTAACAATTCTTAATTATGTTGAGACTGATACAGTGATATAACAACAGTTCGGCTATCCACAAATACTCCATATGTTGTCAACTTATTTACTGTAAGCTTCGACATTTCTTTTTCACAAAGGTTTCACAGGAAGAAACTAGAGATGGAAATACCAATATATTAAACTTTACAACAAACAAATATGTAAATAGTTCTTGCTTCCTCTGCTTCATTGGATTGCACCGATGGATCTAGCTATCACTATATATATATATATATATATATATATATATATATATATATATATATATATATATATATATATATATATATATATATATATATATATAACTTTACAACAAACAAATATAAGTGTTGCTGCATCAAAATGTTCAAGTAAAATAACTTCAAGCTATGACACCACCTTTTGAGTGCTGCAGTGACTTCTTGTCATCCCTTATCTAGTAGGAAAAATATATATTACTCATATAATCAGCAAAATATAATGATCATTTTTCAAGAATATAGAGAGGTTAGACCGTTACTCTATCATGTAGCCATGCAATGCATCTCCCAAGAGCCTCTAGAATGGTGGTGACCCCTTCATATGGACGAGCTGGCAGTACAACATTCCTCATGAGGGTTAACGGTTTTGCCGAGTGTCAGGAGAAGACACTCGGCAAAGGGTTAACGGCGGCTGCCGACCGTTAATGGCGGCGGCCCTTTGCCGAGTGTTCTGGTTTGCCGAGTGCCCGACACTCGGCAAACCTCCTCTTTGCTGAGTGTCAGTTGTTTGCCAAGTGCTTTCTCTCTGGCACTTGGCAAATAGCCTCTTTGTCGAGCGCCCGATAAAAAGCACTCGGCAAAGTTTGGGACACTCGGCAAAGAAGCCGTCTCCGGTAGTGTCATAAACACATGGTTAACAACCACTTCACAGAATTGCACGCCAAGAGCAGTACCCCCAACAATAGCCCTTGTGTCCTTTGTTTGAACGGTAGCCTTTGCCACAGCGACATCATAGGGCCTTACTACATTATATAGTATCACATCCCTTCCACCCTGAAGCATAAAATATATTTCAGAACACCATACAAAACTGATTCCAAAAAATCTATTGCTGCTTATTAGTGCTTCCTTATTGGACCAGGTAAATCATGCCCTGAACATTGCAAGACAACCAGCAGGTGAGGATTGTATGCGTCTAAAAAATAGATCAATCTAGCTACTTCAATTGCACAAACAGAAGAGAATGATTACTTCCATAAAAACGACACACCCAACTGATGCCTGAAACATTCAAGAGCATCCAATGCAGCAGCTTGTGGAAGAAGTGTCAGGTTGAAAGAGTCCAGCAAGCAGATGCAAATTACAATTCAGGAACAAATGTTAATTAATGTGATTCTTCTATGGCAGTGGAGCAAATAACAGAGTCATATTTTAGTGTTTCTCCCAAATTAATTGCACCCAAGGGATATCCCTCTTGTGCTGCCCCTTTATTATGTACACCAATTTACTGTTACAGAACACCATACATGTAACAGTACTAGCTGATGATTCATATATATATTGATCAACCCTTACTGAACACTATCTTCTTTCAACCTATAGACCCAAATTCAGTAGCAATGAGGCTATGTCTGAAATTAAACCAGGTAATCCTTCTACGAGATTTTAGTAAGGTAAAAACACTAATACCAATGCAATATGGCCTGATTCAGCTTAGAGGAGTAACAAGAAAACATAGGCGGTGAGGACGAGGACAAGGAAATTACCTCATTATGTTGCTCCTCTCGAAGGACCACTCGTCTACTCAGAAAGTCATCATCATTATGTAAGTTCATATCAGCCATATCATCCCCTGCATATGATCTAGCATCTTCTTCTTCTTCTTCTTCTTCTTCATGTACTTCTTCATCATGATAGCTTGTTGTAGCCCTCAAGTTCTAAATCAAAGTAAAAACCATTGAACAGTTGTTGTACAACAACAACAACAACAAAGCCTTTAAGTCTCAAACAAGTTGGGGTAGGCTAGAGTTAAAACCCAGCAGAAGTAATCAAGGTTCAGGCATGTGAATAGCTATTTTCCAAGCACTCCTATCTAAGGCTAAGTCTTTGGGTATATTCCATCCTTTCAAGTATCCTTTTATTGCCTCTACCCAAGTCAACTTTGGTCTTCCTCTGCCTCTCTTCACGTTACTATCCTGGCTTAGGATTCCACTATGCACCGGTGCCTCTGGAGGTCTCCGTTGGACATGTCCAAACCATCTCAACCGGTGTTGGACAAACTTTTTATCAATTGGTGCTACCCCTAATCTATCATGTATATCATCGTTCCGAACTCGATCCCTTCTTGTATGACCGCAAATCCAACGCAACATACGTATTTCCGCGACACTTATCTTTTGAACATGTCGTCTTTTCGTAGGCCAACATTCTGCACCATACAACATAGCAGGTCTAATCGCCGTCCTACAAAACTTTCCTTTTAGCTTCTGTGGTACCCTTTTGTCACATAGGACACCAGACGCTTGGCGCCACTTCATCCACCCTGCTTTGATTCTATGGCTAACATCTTCATCAATATCCCCGGCTCTCTGTAGCATTGATCCTAAATATCGAAAGGTATCCTTCCTAGGCACTACATGACCTTCCAAACTAATATCTTCCTCCTTCGGAGTAGTAGTGCCGAAGTCACATATCATATAATCAGTTTTAGTTCTACTGAGTCTAAAACCTTTGGACTCCAAAGTCTCCTGCCATAACTCCAGTTTTCGATTCACTCTTGTCTGGCTTTCATCAACTAGCACTACATCGTCCACGAAAAGCATACACCAAGGGATGTCCCCTTGTAACCTCATCTATCACTAAGGCAAACAAATAAGGGCTCAAAGCTGACTCTTGATATAGTCCTATCCTAATCGGAAAGTCATTTGTGTCTCCATCACTTGTTCGAACACTAGTCACAACATTGTTGTACATGCAATTAATGAGCCCGACGTACTTCGTTGGGACTTTATGTTTGTCCAAAGCCCACCACATAACATTCCTTGGTATTTTATCATAAGCCTTCTCCAAGTCAATAAAAACCATGTGTAGGTCCTTCTTCTTCTCCCTATACCGCTCCATAACTTGTCTTATTAAGAAAATGGCTTCCATGGTTGACCTTCCGGGCATGAAACCAAATTGGTTCATAGAGGCCCGTGTTTGCTCTCAAGCGATTCTCGATAATTCTCTCCCATAACTTCATAGTATGGCTCATCAACTTAATTCCCCAGTAATTAGTACAACTTTGAATATCCCCTTTATTCTTGTAGATCGGTACCAATATACTTCTCCTTCACTCGTCAGGCATCTTGTTCGATCGAAAAATATGGTTGAACACTTGGTTAGCCATACTATAGCTATGTCCTCGAGGATTGAACATTTGTTGTACTAATAAAGAAAAAATGTAAGAGATAAAGGTTAACAATTACCACCTGTGGTGCATTATTAGATCCATGGGGAGTGCTATTGGCATTTTGTTGCTACATCAATCTATCCAGAGTTTCTTGAATTATGTCTAGACGATTTGTTATATCTTCCACTCTCTTATCAGATTGCCGACGAGCTTCTATGTCCATTTGAAGCCTTGTTGATGTGTATTTTCTAGCTCCAGGCATTTCCAAATCTACTGGACTTGGCCCCAAACCTACAACATGAACATATCCATTCTTCTCTGCCCTACAAACATAGGAATAAGTATCACCTTCCTGGATACTCTTGTCTCTCAGTGTAGGATTATCTCTAATTGCATCTTGAAGTGCATTCTGCAGCAAACAAAAAAATAGCAAAATATGATGGCATAATAAATTGTTGTGTTTATCGCACTTACAATTGTTGTTGTAGCTCCTTTATGAGGTACTCTATTCTTGTGTGTGTGAGTTTTGATAAACAATTCATCTCTACAAGGGGGACGCCCTAGCTCCTCACCCTAAACCATATATATGTTACTGTAGTTACATGATACGATACAAGGGAAAACAAACTAAAAATAGACGATGCATACCATTTCAATACCAACATGTGCATGACTCTTACTCCCAGTTGTATGGGTTTGGGTCAGCTTTGAATGATTTGCTTTCCCCCTTAAAGAACGTGCCTACCAAATTATTTCATTTTTATAATTCTGTGCCACGTTCATTATGAAAATTAGCAAGCAATTTGTAACTTACAGCTGCCTCCAGAGACCTCCAATGATTAACTAGCCACTTCCAGTCATCCATATGAACTCTGTCATCGCACAGAGCATACATTTCATCATCTTCCATGTCATCATCATACACCTTTTTCAATTCTGCTTTAAACTGCTTCCACTTCGTAGTTGTTGTCTTCATAAACCAATTGAAGACACAGTTGTTTACTTGCCAATATAGCTCACAAATAATAAGTTAGGACTCAATCACATGACTGCAGTAGGTAGATTTGCAACCAATTTCATTACCTGTGCATCTGTCCAAAGCTTATACTTTTGGCATGGACAGGCCTTCCTCCAATCATCATGTGCAATTAGGAAACCCTTTGTTGTCACAAATGTTCCAATGAAGTTAGGAAATTTTGTGCCTGATGGTCCACAAGGTTGACCACGGTCATTGACATCCAATTGGAGTTTAGGTTTATTTTGCCTTGCATAGATATCAGCCTTTGTAGTAGGTCCTCGAACATTTTTTTGGGTTGTTCGGGAACATCTGCAAAACAAATACAGCACAGTACACCCAACTTAAGTATGCATGATGCATTGCATTATTAGTTGTCACAACATAGAGACGAATACCTTCATTAAGTTGATTCTCAGGATGTTCATTCATAGCTAGCATATCAACATGTGTGTCACTTATTCTAGAGCTGGATCGTAAGTTACGTCTAGTTGCAGTTGCCTCAACAGGAGTTCGGGTCTACATTTGGGGACACAATTATTTCAGATTTCCATAGACACTTCATAGAATTCTTTGAGAACATTTATTTGAGAACATTTCAGATTCATGGGAATACATACCTTTTTCTTTCTCTTTGTTTGATGCTTTGAGCTAAGTTGTTGTGCAGTAGACAGAATATTTAGTTCTTGCATTTTTTGTATCCTTAGCCTGATGTTTTCATTCCTTTTAGTTTCATAATCAGTTGCCTCCACGACATTTTCATAATCAGTTGGCTCCACGGATTTCCTTTTCCCCCCTGCTTTTGACATTGTTTATCCTAAAAAACGAAAATGAATTAGTATAGGATTCTCATAAAATAGTAGTGCAAGTATGTAAGCAATCAACAAATAGTTTAGACCAACAAAGCAATTATGTCAAAGAAAAATCTGCATAGCACCAGCAATAATTGATGGCGTTTGAGACTTACTTCCTCTTTCTTTCAGCAACAATGACCCCATCTATATCAGTCCTTACATGTATAACATCTCCAAAGAGACCACTGAGATCAACATTTGTATCCAATCGCCATATCATAAAGATCACGTGGTTTTGACTGGGCAACAGCATACCAATCTGATTTAGGACCTTCCTTAACATAGTAAACCTATACAGCTTGTGATGCCAAGATAAAAGGTTCATCTAGCATATTTTCTCCAGTATTGAATAAATGCTTTAAATTAACACTTGTAATCCCAAATTGATCTTTTTTTACCCATTTATCTTGAATGCGATTGTCCACCCAATCACATTTAAATAAAACTATGTTTCCTTTGTTGCGATAGTTTAACTCAATGATTTCTTTGATGATGCCACAATATATCTTGTTTCTCATAACTGGGTCCACATTGTTTCCATTTTCAAAGCAAGAGGTCTAGGCAACCAAAGCTACTCCACTGCCTTGAACTGGTCTACCCTCATCATAGGAGGACGTATGGAATTTAAATCCATTAATTGCATAGCTATTGTATGTTGTTGCAATCATGAAAGGTTCATTTGCCAAAATGTGTATCTCTTTCGGTACTTCTACACCACTTTCAACTAACCCTTCCACCTGTAAATATCACATTATGTCTAGTTAATTTAAGTGTATTAGATCTAAACAGAACATGTTAATCACGCCTTTACTTACATGCTTTCTAAACCAATCATGAAACGTTTCATGATGGATACGAGTCATTTGTCGCTGATTGTGGCGACCAGTCGAGGAAAGGTACTGTCGACGAAATACGTCCGGTAGTCTACCGAGGGGTATGACCACAGTAGTAGATGAATTGATAGAGGTGCGCGTGAGGGAACCGGATGGTGACACAGAACGCAAGAGACAACGATTAGACAGGTTCAGGCCATCAGCTTGACGTAATACCCTACATCCTGTGTCTTTGTGGATTGTATTATGAGAGATTCGGTGAAAACGAGGGTGTCCCTACCCGCCTTATATAGCCTAGGGGAAGGGTTATAGGTTGGTTGTTTCTATCCTTTTAGGCTTACAAAGATAGAAATTACAGAGATTGCAGAATCTATCATATCCACCAAGGATCTTCGTGTAGCCTTGCGAGGCACGCCGACCTGTACCGTGCTCCACATAGTGTATTCTTGTGGGCTAGGCCTACCCTAGCTGCTCGGCCCATGTACAGCCCTGTGGGTATCAGGGGTCATACCCCCACAGCTAGTCCCCGAGCACTTTGTATCCGCTGAGCAACACCATCTCGAGCTTGTCCGAGCTATCCAACTTGCTGTCGATCATCAGGTGCAGGCTTCTGACCAGTTTAACTAGGAGCTGAGCTGTTGAAGCAAGCGTCCAAGCTGTTGAACGTGCGTCCAAGCTGTTGAACGAGCGTCCGAGCTATTGAGGCGGATGTTCGAGCAGTTGGACTGGTCGATGAAAACTAGACTCACTCGAAGTTGAGGTTTGTCAGAAGGATGTAAGGGGCTCAAGTAAAAAAAATTTGAAGTCTCCATCTTAGGTGAAGTGTGCCCACTTAGTCCCTGAGCCTGGCAGTAGGTGAAGTAGTCATATGGTGCCAGGGTCCAAAATAGCAGTCTTCAGGTGCCAACCTAGTCCTCAGCTTAGCTGAAAACTAGTCCCCAGCGTAGCTGAGACAAGCAGCGTAGAGATAAGTATAGGTCCCCGAGCCTACTGGAAGATTGCAAAGATTTCTTGCAGCAAGGTCAGAGAAAGAAAATATCTTGTCGTAAATGTCTAAAACTCCGTCGAAGCAACGCTTAGTGTTGAATTAGGTTTTGTCGGCCCACATTTGACATAGTGTATTGTAGCGGCCACTAGGCCCATGCAGCGGCCCAGCAGTGTGCAGAGATTTTGGGAGAGCATGCGGTAGGATGGGCACGGGTTCCCAAAAACCCTAGAAGGCGAAGGGTCAAGGGTCGAACCATTATAAAGGGCCATGGGTCCCGCACACACTCCCCACCATTTCCGCCATTGCATCGCCTTCTTGCCCATGCTTGCTCCACTACACCTTGCAACCGCTCCGCCATTAGAGCAACCGCAAGCATGTAGCCTCCTCTAGGCCACAGATCTGTTAGATGGCGCCCAAAAGAAACAACGGTGGCTCGAGTAGGGCAACGTGCGAGCTCAATTGTGCCGAGGAGTGGGTGGAGACCATTAGCAATGAGGTGGCACTCAATCAGTTGGTGGTGCATGGCGTACTACCCAATAGGGCGATGGCGTACGGCGCACAATGAATTAGTAGTTTTTGAAGATTACTTCTATCGCTGATTTGGTGTTCCAATCCACCCATGCCTCCGTGGGCTGATTGACTATTATGGGATCAGTCTTTGCAATCTTAGCCCAAATTCCATCCTCCATGTCTCTATCTTCATCCATTTCTATGAGGCCTATCTTGGCATTCTTCCCCATTTTGATCTCTTCCACCACTTCTTCTGTTTGAAAGCCCGGGGGGATCTAGATCTAGGATCATAGGCGGCGCGTACTTGCTGCTTTGGGACCAGATGGTGGGTCAATACATCGCCACCCCTTTGAACACAAATGTGAAGTATTGGGCATAGCGATGGTTCTACATGCCACAGGTGGAGACGTATGTGGCATGTGACGTTGATTAGATCCCCATAAGCAATGCCAAGTGGTCAAAGAGGCCAAGTGCCAACTGGATGGAGCAAGTGATAGAGCTCTTGGCGCTGATAGATTGGAGAAGGTTGGATGGGGTGATCGTGGCAACAATTTTCACTTTTCGGTAGGTCCAACCCTGCAAGGAGAGGGCACATCCCGGGTATGAATTCTGAGGGGAGACCGATGGAACCCATGAGGTACCTGAGAAGATCAGTCGGGATGAAGCCAAGTGGCGCATCTCAATGATGTTCAACCTCATGGGGCGTATTAGGATCGATGACCAACAGAGGGCCTTTAGTGTAGGGAGCCTCCCACCATGGGTAAGAGCCTTCTTTTTTGTTTCACTTGATCCCTTATCTGTTGCAATGTACTCATTCGTGTTCCTGAAGATTCATGGGTAGGACCAGGCGGTGTACTTCTTAGTGGTTCCATCGGCTGACTGGCCGAGGGGTGATGATGCCTGGCCGAGTAGTCCTCGATGTTGAGCCAGCTCGGAGGTTGGAGGGGATAGCTCGACCAACCTTGACGATGAAGATGAAGTCAAGTGGACGTCGTATGTCCATGAGAAGCTCTGGGGGAAATGGCCTGCTGGCGAGGAGCCATCCTCAAAGAGAAGAAAGACGGCGGGGTCATCTCGCCATGAGGAGAGGCCTGTGAGCATTGGAGCATCTGCCCAGCCTCGAAGATAGCAGATGGTTGTGTCGAGTGATTCAGACGATGATGGACCGACGGTGCCTCCATCACCGAGAGACGTGGCGCCTCCACCAGCTGCGACGGCTGGGGCAGAGACGCACAAGAGACGACAGATGTGGGAGGCCACGGAGTGATGCCCGATAGTACTCAGGCGACACCAGCGGTGGTAGCTCGGGTGGCACCAATAGCAACAGCCTGGGCGACTACCGCAGTCCTCGAGACCATGTGGACGACTCTAGTAGCGATAGCACAGGCGGCCACTGCAATCCCTATGACCGCGTGGGTTACTCCGGCGGTGGCAGTGGAGACACCAGGAAGTTTGGGTGCTGGACCGGGCGATTTCGGGCGAGCGCGCAGGTTCTAAATTGCATGGCGGGAGTCCCAATTGTAAGTTTGCTTCTTTGTGCGCAATTGTTCTCTAGCACAATGTTTTGTTTCTTAATGAGTTGTTTGCTTGCTGAAGTGCGAAGTCGAATGAGGGCCTATAGCCCTCTTCTGCTGATGATGGGGGCATGTGGAGGAAACTCCCCATGCCCAGTAGGGACAAGGGGGAGCAGATCTAGTTGCCCGCATCATGGAGCAACCAGCGGTTGCGGAACCGGCCACCCCTGCAATGGAGGAGCCACCAATTACTGGACCGACCTCGCCTAGCAGTGGGGCGCACAACGAGGGTGATCTAGGTGATGAGGGGTTGTGGAGCGCAGTGGCAACATCAACTGATCCTACCAGGGTAGGAGCTGGGGCCATAGGTGATGTGCCGAGCAGCATGTCATGGGATCCACCCATGATTGCTGAGCAAGCGACGGCACCGACAACGTCGATGGCGGGGTTAAGGTTCGAACGACCTGTCCGAGCACAATAGCGACTAAGGAGGGCACCTCTACTAGAGGCTACTATGGAAGTTGAAGAAATTGCGTGGGAGCCCGCTCTGCCTCCCTAGCTCCTCCGCATAGTTATCCAGTGTGGTGAAAAGTTTGAAATGCTAGAGGAGGGGGAGGCGAGTGCAGAGATGAAGAGGCTAAGAACCGACCTGGCGGCAATGATTGGCCACATTGAGGTAAGCATAAAAAATTCTTCTATTGTGTCCCTTGAAGATCGTAGTCTTTTGACCCCTTGTTTTTTGTAGAATGTCATGAAAGTGTCCGAGCAGCGCCGGTAGCAACTAGAGGAGATGGCCCCGGTGCTGGAGGAGAATAAAAATCTACAGGCATTGATGAATGACCTCTAGCCATGCCTGCTCCAAGAACGCCACCGCAGAGAAGATCTGTAAGTGATAGTCCTAGCATTGGAGACGGAGAGCCGGTCGCTGGCCAAGCAGCTTAGCCATAGTACCGACCAGTAGAAAGGTATGATTTTGGATCTTGTTTTGTTAATGCTGAGTGTTGTGAGATGTCTGGCTATGATGTGCAGCACTAGAGATGGAGCTCAGCCTTTCTCGGGAGCTCATCATGCAACTAACTGCGGGGAAGGAGGCAGAGGAGAAGTCCGAGCGGGTCGCTGAAGATCTTCGACGTGAGTGCTTGCCACTTTATTTTTACTTGTGCAGTGTTGGACGCATGCTTAGCATACGGCTGCTTTTTTGCAGAGTATCGGCACCAGGCACATGCGTAGTTCAATGTCTTTGGAGACCAAGTGAAACCGCGGGATGAGAATATTGAAGCGATGACAGGAGGGATCAAGCCCGCGCTTGACTGCACTGGCTTTGAACCATCCGAAGGTAGAGAACTGCTGCCTAGAGACCAACCACCTCGGTCAATCCTAGACCGGTGTCGCATGGTGTGGTCGGACTTCAAAGGGTTCACACGCAGCGCCGCCCATGGAGCCATCATCCATGCACTTGCACAACTATGGTTGTACTACCCTTTGGTGGATCTCTAGCGGGTGGTGACCAAGTATGCCCGAGGGGACAGATGCGACGAAGATCGCCAGGCTAGAGGACGAGGCAGAAGAACCAGCAAAGAGGTTAGCTAGAGATGTCGACCTATTTGGCAAAGGAGGGAGTAGTGCCTAGTAGATTAGGAAAAACTTATGTTGCAACATTGTGTAAAAGTGCTTAGTAGCTTTTGGTGAACACTTAGTGTTATGATGGATTTTATGTTTATATTTAATATAAACCATCCAAGCAGTTTGTGTGTAGCTGAGTCTCTAGACTTAGCTAGCCTGTTAACCGTAACACGGAGCGTAGAGCCCGTGTTCATGTAGGAAGAACAAAGCATCACCAAGGAGTCATTACTGACCATCCATAACGTAGAGGGTAGACGCTCATGCACGTGTAGGGAGAAGCCAGAAACAGGGCCGTCTTTGGAAACATCCGAGCATCAACATGACTGGTTAGGGATTCGCCTTAGGTGTAGTTTGCATGTCAATTTAAGATGTTATATGCAAAAAAAGATTTGCTTAGCGGAAAAGCATGGAGAAAACAATATGGAGAAACATCAGGGTAAAAAACTTTATTGAATACTAAAATATGAAAGGTACATATCCTTTAATTGAATGCTTCAAGGGTAGAAACGCCTAAGCAGATTGATGTGCCAAGAGTTTGGGACATCTCTTTCATCCATGTCGCATAGTCTATAGGACCCTAGTCGGGTGACCGCCTTGATGATGAAGGGGCCCTCCCAAGGTTAAGAGAGCTTGTGCAACCCGCCCGTCTTCTACTTCCTGCGGAGTACGAAGTCTCCGACCACAAAGAATCGATCGTTGACATTATGGTCGTAGTATCTTCATAAGCCATCGAGGTATTCTGCCATCTGAACATAGGTGACCAGACGTTCGTCTTCTAAGATGTCCACTTTAATGAGCTGAGCTTGGTCGGAGTTCTCCTCATTGTAATTCTCCACCCTCGGTGCTCAGAAGGTGATGTCGGCATGCAATACGGCCTCAGAGCTAAAAACCATGAAGTACGGGGAGACATCGGTGTTACAACTAAGTTGGGTCCTTAGTCCCCAGACCACAGCTAGTAGTTCCTTGATCCATTTGCCTAGGTGTTTCTATTCCTTCTCATAGAGTCGCTTCTTCAACGCGTCTAGGATCGTACCGTTGGCGCGCTCGACTTAGCCATTGGCCCTTGGGTGTGCCACGGAGACATACTTGACTGAGATGCATCTTTCGTCGCAGAAATCCCAGAAGTCGCTACCAGTGAACGTGGAACCCAGGTTGGTGATGATGTTGTTCGGGTGGCCAAACCTGTGAATGATGTCGTCGAGCAACTCGGCTATCTTTTTTGCTGTAACTTGGACCAGGGGTTTGTACTCGATCCACTTGGAAAATTTGTCGATGCAGATGTAGACGTAGCGAAATCCTCCAGGGGCAGGATTGAAGGGGCCGATCATATCTAGTACCCAGCATGCAAAGGGCCAAGATGCAGGAATCATTTGTAAGACCTGGGCTGGGACGTGGATTTACTTAACAAAAAACTGATAATTCTCACACCGATGAATGAGTGCCTCGACATCGATAATAGCTAAAGGCCAATAGAAACAAACTCAAAAGGCTTTGCTGACCAGTGTTCTAGAGGTTACGTGATTGCCACAAGTGCTAGCATGGTTCTCCTTGAGTATCTTCTCGCCCTCTTCTACGGAGATGCACTGATGGAGTAGCTCCCCCTTGGCGTTCTTGCAATATAACTTTCCTTCAACTAGGATGTAATGCTTGCTGCGGCGGGTGAGGCATTCTCTCTCTCTATTATTAGCCGGGACATCTACAGTGGTGAGGTATTTGATGAAGCGTTCCCTCCAATCACTGCTTGGCCTAGGGATCGCTGCGACTAACTGCTCGGTAGGTGGCTTTTCTTCAACGCCTTCTTGCCCCTGCTTGATGGACGGTGTCACAAGGTCCTGGATGAAAATTCCGGCCAGAACTTTGGCCTAGGTCAACCCTAAATTTGATAGCTCATCGACTGCTTGGTTGTCAGCCCAGACCACATGATGGTACTTGATGCCATACAACTTATCTTCTAACTTTCTTATCGCAGCACAGTAAGCGTCCATCTTATCGTTGGTGCAATTCCAATCCTTGTTGAGCTGATTGATCATAAGTGCAGAGTTGTCGTACACCTAGAGGCATTTAACGTCGAGCTCGACAGCTATACGGAGACCATGAAGTGCTGCCTCATATTCAGTGATATTATTGGATGCTCGAAAGTGTAGACAGAGGACATAACAAAGCTTATCCCCCGATGGCGAGATGAAATATACGCCTGCTCTAGCGCCATTGAGGTCGAGAGACCTATCAAAGTACATGGTTTAGTGCTTAGGCTAGTCAACTAGGACAGGAGTCTACATATCGGTCCACTCACCGATGAAGTCGATGGTATAGGTGCCGAGCTCAACCGCCCATTTAATGATGAGACCACTGGCTTCCTTGTTGCGGAGGATGTCACCGAGTGGGTACTTAGTGACTACTGCTATGTGGTAGGCGTTGAAGTAGTGACGGATCTTTCGGGACATGATCAGGATGGTGTATAGTAGCTTCTAGACCTAGGGGTAGCGAGTCTTAGACTCATTTAGGACCTCGCTGATGAAGTAGACTAGGCGCTGGACTTTGTATGCATGTCTGGCCTCTTCATGTTCAACAATGATGGTGGTGCTGACTACCCAGTTGGTCGCTACGATGTAGATTGGCAGGGTTTCATCCTTTTGAGGGGCGGTCATGATCGGAGGTGTGGTGAGGAACCGCTTGAGCTCGACGAATGAATTGTCAGCGTCCTCTGACTAGAAGAATTTCTCTTGAGCCTTGAGTAGCTTGAAGAAGGGAAGTCCCTTTTCACCTAGATGGGATATGAAATGACATAAAGCCGCCATGTACCCCATTAGCTTTTGGACATCCTTGATGTAGGTCGGCGAATTCATGTTGGTCATCGCCGCTATCTTCTCTAGGTTGGCTTCAATGCCACGACGGCTGACGATGTTGCCTAGCAGGATACCGAATGGAATGCCGAAAATGCACTTAGTGGGATTCAACTTCCATCGGTATACTTCTAGGGCTTTGAAAACTTCGGTGAGGTTGGCAATAAGGGTGTCAATAGTCTTAGACTTAACCACCACATCATCGACGCAGGCCTCAACGTTATTCCCGATCTAGTCCTTAAGGCAGCGCTAGATGGCTATTTAATAAGTCACACCTGCATTCTTGAGCCCGAAGGACATGGTCGTGTAGCAGTAAGCGCCGAAGGGTGTGATGAATGACATCTTGATCTGGTCTTCTTTCTTCAGCACGATCTGGTGGTAACCAGAGTAGCAATCTAAAAGGCATAGGAGCTCACAACTGGCTATGGAATCTATGCCTCGTCAATGCGAGGTAGGCCGAAGGGGTCTTTAGGGCAGTGTTTGTTAAGATCGATGTAATCAATGCACATTCTCCATTCTTTATTCTTTATTCTTACAAGAATCATGTTGGCTAACCACTCTGGATGATACACCTCTTTGCTGAAACCGGCAGCTAAGAGACCGGTTATTTCTACCCTAATGGCCTCCTTTTTGTCCTGCACAAATCATCGAAGCTTCTGCTTGATCGGCTTGGTGGTCACTGAGACATTCAAGGAGTGCTCGATCAGCTCCTGAGGCACACCATGCATATCCATAGGTTTCAAAGTGAACACGTTGACATGCTCCCTTAGGAAGCTGATGAGCGCGTCTTCCTATTTGGGATCAAGGTCGACCCCGATCCAAGCAGTCTTAGACTGATCACCAGGGACGAGGACCACTTCCTTCACCTCCTTGGACTTGGTTGATGCTTGGGTGGCCTCCATGGTTGGGAACCCTAGGTCTTCTGGGGAAACCTACCGTGAGGACACGAGGTAGTCTTGCAAGCGGATGGAGATGTCGGTAGCCTCAGCGAGCACAAAGCTTTCCTTCTCGTAGGAGTAGGCAACGTCGAGGTTGGTGCATAGGGAGAGGACCCCCCTACTCTATTGGCATCTTCAACACTAGGTACATATAGTGTGGCACGGCCTTGAACTTGGCGAGAGCTGGTCATCCAAGGATGGCATGGTACACCGTGTTGAAATTAGCAACTAGAAAGTTGACATAGTCGACGCGGAAGTGCTTAATGGTGCCGAACTGTACCGGTAGTGTAATCTATCCTAGAGGTAGGGACGCTTTTCTAGGAACGATCCCTCATAATAGAGAGTCCATGGGGGTGAGATCTTCCTTCTTGAGCTCTAGCTCCCTTAGGGACCCGGCGAACATGATGTTGAGGGAGCTCCCTCCGTCGATGAAGACCTTCTAGAAGCGTACATCCTTAATGATGGGATCCAGGATGAGCGGGAAACAACCCGGAGAAGGTGATTGGGTGCTCCGACCAGTCGAGGTACTTAGGATCAGCAATAGGGCCATCGTATGTAGCGACCAACAAGATGCGTCAGGCTACAAGCTTCTGCTCATGCTTGTCCTCAGAGATGGCTCTCCCATCAAAGATAGTGGCGACGGTCTTGGTAGAGTCCTAGTAGATAGGGCCTTGCTCTTGTCTTGATCTCCGCCTTGGCCATTTGCGGTCTCATTGTCGTTGCACCATGGCTTTTGGGATGGTTTGCCACGGAACACTTTGTTCAGGCCTCTGCACTCTCCCATGGTGTGCTTGGCATCCTTATGAATAGGACACGGATCGTCCATGAGCTTGGCATAGTTGGCGTCGTAGGTGCGCTTAGCGTGGGCGTTGACGGAGTTGTCAGGCCAGCGGCGACAACCTTGTCTGCCTCTCGAGCCCTCCAGGTGGTCATCGCGCTAGTGCTCGTGGTTGTCTTGGTGGCATTCATGATCATCGTGGCGGCGGTCACGATCGTCGAGCCGGCGGTCACGATCATTGTAGCACCTCTCCTCACGGTGATCGTCGTCGCGGCGTTGGTGGCGATCTGGATAGGTAACCCATTCGGCTTCCTCGATGTCGACGTACTTGTTTGCTATTTGTATCAGTTCGTCGATGGTCATGGGCCTCTTGCAGTATAGCTTTCCACGGAGCTATTCATGCTGTAGCCCTTTGGTGAATGCGGCAATGGCCTTGGCGTCGCTGATGTTGGGGACGAAGTTCCTTGTTTATGAGAAGCACCTTATGAAGTTACGCAGGGACTCTCGAAGGTTTGGTGAAGCTTCTCCAGGTCGTACTTGGTGTCGGGCTACTCGTATGTAGCCATGTAGTTCTCGGTGAAGACCCTTTTGAGGTCATCCCAAGATCCAATGGAATTCTCCCATAGGCTAAGAAGCTAGTTGTTCATAGACTAATTGAGCCTAATAGGCAGGTAGTTTGCCATGACGTCTTCACTTTCGCCTACAGCTCTCACGGCGATCTCGTAAAGAGTTAGCCATTGGGCGAGGTTTTCCTTGCTGTTGTAGGTGTTGACCCCAACGATCTTGAACCCCGTGGGCCATCGGACTACTCAAAGCCTTGTCATGAAGGGTTAGAGTCCGAAGCCAGCTACGGGAGCAACGAGTGGTGCTTGGGGTGCAGCAGGTGCTCTGTGCTCTTCATCGAACTGCCATCAGAGTTCTATCTTTGCCTCATATCACGTAGACCTATTGTTCTCGATGCAACCTTGTACATCGTGATTGGCATTGATGAGCTCATGGGCGTCGTGCAAGGGTTGATTGACCTCCTAATTGGCATCGCGATTGCCGCCCTAGCCTCCTTGGGTGCGCGGAGGGCACCTATCTTGGCGTGAATGTGCTTTGTAGTTGCCCCTGGATCCTCTATAGAGATAGGGGCCACCAGCTTGGTGTCAGGGGTGCTCGGCGCCTTGATGTTGACTTCCTCTATTGTGGCGGGAGCGGTGGCTATGGGCTGACGTAGTCGAATAAGATGGGTCAGGGTTCTGAAACTCGTTAACCTATACTTGAGCTGCTATGATATGCACTCAGACCTTCTCGACCTTTGGAGTTTGAGGAAGTTTCTCAAGCTCATCAAAGGCAATGGCGAGATTGGTGCTTGGGTTTGGTTGACTGACTGGTTGCCCACCATATCGAACTCCTCTAGATTATGGCCCCAACACAGTTTGCCACGTCCATCCTCATCGCCCCCGTGGGCCGCCTCTGCATCTCAGTGACATTGGCGATCGGTGTTCTTCTCCAGGCGAGCGTTGCGCTCATCTACGGTTTCACCATCCTTGGTGGCGCTATCGTGGCTGACGTAGAAAATCATTCCCCCAAACCCCGGAGGGAAAGTAGGACAGCTTGATACAATCTTGGTTGAGCCCTCAGAATAATCTTTAGGGCTCTCCTCTAGGATTTTGTGGAGGGAGTCGTACGGAAGCTGGTGAATATTCACCATATTGACCATGGGCGCAGGCTGATCGGACCTAGTCAGATCAATCATGTAGAGGTTGGTGATGCAGTCGCGCTCAATCTGGTCGGTGAAAAGGTGGTGGATGGCATTCTGGTACGCGGATCCCGCACCCTCTAGCCCAAAGGGATAGGGCTTCGGTGGGTTCTCCATCAGGGCCTCGTAATTGGTCAAGCGTAGGCCGATAGCAGGAAGTGGTCGGCGTCGCACCATGCGTCCCTCTGGAGTAGCTATGATCACCATATCAGAATCTGGCCACCTTGAACAATGTGGCCGAGCAGGTCACAAGGTTGCAGCAGCTTGGTGATCTTGGAGTGTAGGAACTTCATTGCTCACTCTAGATTGGTCTAAGACCGAATCCATGAAGAGCTAGCATTCTGCTAAGCGGTCTGTGACCCGATCGATGGATGCGATCAGATCATCATTACTGATGGATCTCCTAACCTAGCGGCGAGGCACTAGGATCGGAGATGTTGTTGTAGATGTTGGTGTGATCGGCGCAAGGTGATCCTACACCGCCTTCATGATCTCCCCGTTGCCATTGGGGCCAATGACCCAGGTCATGGATCCGACCATGAAGATCTGGTCTGGCTTGGGAAAAGCCATGGAGCTCAGAAAGTGGACCATCTAGCTCGCCATAGATTTAGCACACACACCCCCTACCTGGCATGCCACTATCGACGAAATACGCCCGGTAGTCTACCGAGGGGTATGCCCATGGTAGTAGATGAATTGGTGGAGATGCGCGTGAGGGAACTGGATGGTGACATAGAACGCAAGAGACAACAATTAGATAGGTTTAGGCCGTCAGCTTGACATAATACCCTACGTCCTGTATCTTTATGGATTGTATTATGAGAGATTCGATGAAAACGAGGGGGATCCCTACCCGCCTTATATAGCCCGAGGGTTAAGGTATAGGTCAGTTGTTTCTATCCTGATCCGTTTACAAGATAGGAATTACAGAGATTGCGGAATCTATCATATTCGAATAGATTTTCCTTGATCGCTAAGGGTTTTCGTGTAGCCTTGCGAGGCACGCCGACCAGTACCGTGCTCCGTGCAGCGTAGTCTTGTGGGCTGGACCTCCCCTAGTGGCTCAGCCCATGCACAGCCCTGTGGGTATCGGGGGTCATACTCCCACAGGTACTCCACATGTTTGCTGCAAAGGTGTGGTACCCATTGAGAAATGTATAGATAAGCACATGAGAAATGCAAGATGTGTCAAGTTGTGTGGATTGCTTACTTCAAGTATGGTTCTATCTTATCATAGTTGAACAATACATATCTATGTGCTTGAACCCAAGTCTTGTATTCTAAGGATACAGTGCACTTGCCACTCAAAGCTTGCCCTGTGCTTTGGAAGAATGGTGTAGTACAAATTTCATAGTCCATACTTTCACCATTTCCTACTTGTCTAGTCTCACAACCTTTCAAAAAATTGGAGCAGAAAGTAAGACTCTCATCAAATTTGTAGGCCTCACAAATTGATCCCTCTGGATGACTTCTAGTACGAACTGAGCCCTTCAACTTCATCAAATACCTATGAAGTAACAGTTTTAGCGTGGAATCTAACTACAAATATGTTCAATAGCAATTGAAAATAGTTTGGTACCTCTCTACTGCCCACATGCTACGATAGTGTATAGGACCAGCAAGTCTTGCTTGAGCAGGCAGATGCACCATCAAATGTACCAATATATCAAAAAAAGATGGCAGAAATATAGTCTCAAGGACACTTAGTGTCTCCGCTATTTCAGCCTCTAGTTTTTGCATATCACTGATACGAATAGTGGGTGAGTAGATCTTCTTGAAGAAATTGCTCACACGAATTAGTGCTGCACTTACTCATTCTGGCAATATATTCCGAACAGAGATGGAAGTAAGTGCTGCAACAATATGTGGTTGTCATGGCTCTTTAATCCAATTATCTTCTTCTCCTTAACTTGCACATTACGACGCATATCAGATGCATAACCATGTGGAAACTTAACATCCTTCAATACTTGGCAAAATGCTTCCCTATCATCAGGACTCATTGTAAACTATGTTGGAGGTAAATAGAAGTTATCTTCTACACTAACAAGATGAAGATCACTTCTAATGCCTTGTTTCTGGATGTCCAAGCGAGCATTTAAGTTATCCTTGGATTTTCCATTGGTGTCCCAAAGTGTGTCAATAATATTCTAACATGTTCTTTTCTATGTGCTTAACATCAAAATTATGCCATAGAAGTAGGTCTTTCCAATATGGCAACTTAAACCAAATGGATTTTCTTTTCCAAATAGTTGGTGGCTCATTAACTTTCTTGCGTTTTCGCTTGGATGGCTCCTCTGTAGTTGGATTGCACTGACGCTTGGCTGGCTTCTTGGTTACTGGGTCTTTTCCGAAGGTTGTCCAATATTTCCTCTCCACTAAGAGGTCTAGGTGCTGGCCTAAGTTCTGTGGTACCATCAAATGAATCTACATCAAACCAAAATTTGTGTTCGACATCTAAGAATCTACGATGGCCCATGTAGACACACTTGCCTCCCTTTTTCAATTGGAAAAAACATGTATCTAAGTGGCATTCAGGACAAGCAACTTTGCCAGAAGTGACGCATGCCACCAAATAACCTAGACCTAGAAAATATAGATATGGTGCAAACTATGGCTGCACGCAGTTGGAAGGGTTCACGCTTAGAAGCATCATATGTTCTTACACCATGAACAAACATTTCTACCATATCATCCACTAGAGGCTCAAGAAAGACATCCATATCACCACAAGGTGCCTTAGGTCCAGGGATCAACAAGGATAGGATGAAATTTGATTGCTTCATACACTTCCAAGGTGGAAGGTTGTATGGGATCAGAATAACAGGCCAAATGCTATAAGTTGATTTCATGGTCCTAAAAGGATTAAAGCCATCGCTAGCTATAGCTAGTCTAAGATTTTGACTCTCTGAGGAAAATATTGGATGCTTAGAGTCAAAATCTTTCTAGAAAGGAGCATCAGCAGGATGCCTCCGCAAACCATCTTGTGTGTGTCCTTCATCATGCCACCTTGTGTCACTTGCTATTTTTTAGAACATTAAATACCATTGCAGCCTTTTCTTTATAGGAAAGTAATGCATAACTTTCCTAGGAACCCTATGCACATGTTTTCCACTAGGACTACTATTTTCTTATTTCCATCTGGAAGTATCACATTTTGGACAAACATTTTTTCTTCGCATGCTCCTTCCAAAACAGTATGCAGTCATTCTCACATGCATGGATTTTCACATACCCAAGTCCTACACCTTTTGTCATTTTTTAGCAGCATTAAAGTTTTAGGAAGTGATGACTCTTCAGGTAAGACATCCTTAAGTAACTCTAATAGCATGTCGAAGCTTTTGTTACTCCATCGCCCAATGAATTTGATATGGAGTAATCTTACAATGAAACGTAGCTTCGAGTACTTGCAACCTGGATATAGTTCCTTGTCAGCATCTTCTACCATTTTGTAAAAAGCTTTCGTATCCTCATCATGCTGCTTCGTGTTGTTTACTTCTAAGTCCCCCCTAGACATCTAAACCCCCTGCTATGTCTTGAAGTAAACCAGAAATATCATCCTCTTCATTTGGGTCCCCTACTTCTACCCTTTTATGTTGGCTGCTATTTGTGAAAAAACTAGAACTAGGTTCACCATGATTCACCCATGTTATATATCCATCCATAAATCCCTCACATATCAAGTGCTCAAGTACAATACTACGGACCCTCCAACAAGAGTTCTTGCATGCCTTGCAGGGACACAAAATCTGATTTCCTTTTGCTGAATTACTAAAGGCAAACTCTAAAAACATATCCACTCCTTCTGTATACACAAGGGTTTGCCTACATATAATTATCAAGATATCAGACCAAACACCCTATGCATGCAGATTCTAGTATATGGTCATAGGTTTATAATGTACCTAGGCTGATCCATCCATGTTTTACCCATGACGCACCTTTTACAAAATACAATGTCAAAATAGTGAAATATTACTCCCAAAATAAAAAATCATTCCGTTCAGATTGGGTTGTTCAACAAAAAATAAAGATCTTGCCAAACAATTGTCCAAATTAAATCAATTTCACCACACTTAATGCTAAAAAAATCATCCTACCACAAACCATTAACAAGAACTATTGGGGGAATTTAGTCCAGTTTTTAGAATCATAAATCATCACATCACAGATCACACACAACCTTCAATTCTATGCCAAATGCAGAGACAAAGTTCATAAGAAAAGGAAAGCATACCAATAAAGCAGAAGAGCTGATGAAGACTAGAAGGTCAATCCAATCCGTCAGTGCTTCCTAATTGGATACTTTGCAACTAAGGAAGAAAAAAAAGTCAGAACTGATCCTTTGGCCGCAAGGAGACATGTATGAACTCTGACTTCATAGTATTAAGTTGCAGATCTAGCTCAAAGAAACTTACATGCAAAATAGCATCTTGTGTACAGAAGCAGAGATGAACTATGGAATCCTTTGGTACTTCCACACAGGTTCCTCTACAAAATCAACTTAATGCAATAAACACCATATCCAATTCAGCTGAATACATTCAATCTCTAAAGAGGGGAAGGGGACAGATGGGTAAATCTAGACTGAATGTAATATTGGCAAGAGAAATAACCTAAAGCTTGAATCTATTGGTCGACCTTTGTCACCTTCTTCTAATCCTTTCTGCAACCAAAGAAATAGGAATCGAAGTAAGTTGCTCGCCTGCTACTATTTCCAAAGAACAGAATCAATGGGACATGAGATAGGCCAGGGATGGCACCAGGGACGGCGGCGGACTTCACACTGGCCAGGAATCGAATAGGGTGCCACCAGATGCGTCTGTGACAACGAATCTCGAGGCCCAGCAAAACATGTGGCGGCCGTTGGCAGTTCAGGCATTGGTGGCGGGTCCCGATGGATGTGGCTGGGTGCGTGCTGCTGTCGAAGGCTGGGGTGGCATAGCTGCAACCAACAACGACAGCAGGTGGTGGTAGGGGCTGGTGGGGGCGACCGATAGAGGCTAGCGTTGTTAGGGTTCCGGGGGGCGGCGGCGCTGTGCAGGAGGGCGGCGGCGAGGCTTGGCGTGGGAGGCGGCGACAGCGAGGCTCGGTGTGGGAGGCGGCGACGGCGGGAGCACTCGCGGGTCGCACGTGTATGGGCCGCGGGGCCTTTTCCTTTTCGTGCTGTAGGCGAGAGGGGGAGTATATTCGGAGGGTGTTTTCGTTTCACTGCCCAATCCGCGCTACGGATGGATTTGGCTCCACACACATGGCGCGAAAAGCCTGTTTCACTCCCGTGCATTCCTCTTTTTGGTGAAAAGATCCGAAGGCGGAGTAGGGCAGGACCGTACACACTTTCGCCGACACTTGAGTTGTTGGCTCGGTTAGGCGGCGCCGACACTTATTGTGTCTACAAATGTCCCCAGAGCAATGCCGACAGTTGATTTGTATCCATACAACATCATTGCCGACAGATTATATGACATTAAAATGTCGTACAATTACCAACAGATAATGTGTAGTTGAAACCACCCCTTTGCCAACACATAACTGTAGGCAATTATGTGTCATGTTGTAGTGGAGGCAGCCATGGGCACGCTCGGGGTAGGGCAGGGCGCGAGCGTGGAATGGATAAAAATGGGGATGAGGAAGCGAGGGCAAACGGTGCATGCGAGAGTGGGTAGTAGGAGGCGTCCATCCCAATAAGGATTTGTTTTTTTTTTTTTTTTGCGACCTGCTCCCGGAGAGAGCATTATCGATCTTCAAGACCTTGTAACTGTTAGGCCTGCTCTCTTTGCTTACTGACCATGGTGGACCGAGCCTCGAGTTTGCTATTGGGCTATCGGCTCCACCAACGGCACTGGGCTTGACCCCTCCTCGATTTTCCGCAACGAAGGCCGGCGCGGCCTGTAACAGCAATCAAAGTTGGGCCCATGCACAAGCGTCAGCCCATCGGTCCGTTCCTTCTACTAGCCCAGCCCACCCAACTCCAGGAAAAGCAAGGGCCCACTTGCCGCCTCAGCACCTTCACTCTCTCGTCTCTCCGCTCCGGCACGCGGGTCTCCTCGCCGGCGTCACGCGACTCCAGATCCCCCAATTCGGACAGCGACCTGCTGCGCGAGCCATGGCCGGCCGCCGCGAAGGCGAGCGCCAGCCGAGCCCGTGGCCGTCCGGGACGGCCACGGTGGAGGACTCGGGCGCCTTCCCCTCCGCCATCATCCTCTTCGCCCTCGTCGGCGCCACCGCCACCACTGCCGCCGTAAGCCTGCTGCTCTGCTCTCCGTGCCCCGCTTCTCCCTTTCATCGGTCCCTCGGCCCGGCGGCCCTGAGGCATCGCTTCTCCCTTCCCTCGATCCCTCGCCCCGGCTGCGTGAACTCGGTGCTTCTCTTTAGTGTGGTTACGCTGAGACAAATCTTCTGAAACGATGGTCCCTTTCAACTGTTACTGCTCGTGGATTTCCGTGTGCGAGTGCGATGATGCATTTGCTTGCGGACTTGTAGGTCGGACAACTGCGCCGGACAGTCAGCTGGTTCTACACTCAGGTATAAAAATTTTACGAAAAAAGGTGTCATTTTGGCATTTGCTTTCTGGAGCAGCATTGCCTTGAAGGTGAGTTTTGGGGGCAGATCGGTGAAACCTTTTTTTCCTCCATTGAAGCTTAGTAGGTCGGAACCGTATGTGTTCTGGGAAGACATACCTCGTCGTCGACCAATTCGGCGTGGTGAAGCCTGGGAACGGTATCGCCAGAGGATGCGTGAAAGGACCGAGGATCAAAGGGAAAGAGTGGTCAGTGCCCTGCTCGCATACAAGATATTTATTACAAATGCATTTAAACATTTGCACATCGAAAGTGATTCCATTAGCTTATTCACTCTACAGCCCTTAGGTGTGTTGTTATTATTGAGTTTCTTCTTAGAGATGAACATGAAGTTCCAGAAAAACATCAATTTGTATGGATTATTGACTTAGGAAAATGTTAGTATGAAGCAACCAAGGTCATACATGGTAGCAAGTAATATTTCCTCAACTTTTCTTTTCCCCTTGAGAACTCTAAGCAGATGAAAACTTTGATATGACAATATAAAGAACCATCTCACAAATTGGTGTCACTATGTTAGTCACATTTCATTCATTTTGTTTGCATGCTGATTCGTTTCAACTAATCCTGAGCCAACAGTAGTGATTTCTGTAGGAACGCATACGGCGCATGCAAGATGTATTTAAAAAGGAGAGATGCAAATGTCGGGATTATCGAACTTGGGAAAGCCATAATCCCAACTATTATCAGCATCATCAAAGAGATGACTGGTACTGGAACGCAGAAACGTTTTATGCGAATCAAAGGACAAATTTCAGGGCAACGCCCAGGGAAGCTGAGTTACACTATGTCACATCACTATTCTGTTTTGGGCCTTGACAGGTATGTACCAACAGCCTTTCATGTCAATGAACATTCCTATATATTTGCCAGCTGTATGTGACGATGGCCTAGTTTGTTGTGAACCACTGTCATTCTTGGTCCCCTAATCACCTGTTCTATCTGTGGCAGTCAATATTAGCAAAGAAGCATTGTTACACCACTTACCTTTGAATGTATATAACACAAATTTTGTCACCATTGTACCTTATGATTGCACCTGATTAAAGAAAAGATATCACCCTGCTTTGTGGAGAGAAGAAACAGCTGCTTAGTCTTTCACACACTTTGCGTTTATGTTACCCTGAAATTGACGCTAACATGCCCGACTGCCCGTAGTGATGTTGAGCAACTGATATCATCATAATTGCCTGTAACCAAAGTTTTTCCTCTCCATTCCCCAGGTCAAGGTCAGAGCCATTTTCGGATGCTGAAATCAAGGTGTGCCTTCTACCTGTTCATTTTGTGTCTACTGAATATTTTTCTACCGAAAAGAGTGCAATGTGCTTTGTTTAATTCTGTACAACCTACAGTCAAGTTTTATGTTGAACAGTTCAAAATATAAAAAGCAAACTAAAGTTTACGCACTTGAAATTTTGTACTGAACTTCTAAGGAACTCTCTACAATCCTGAAATGGTAACTATGAGCGAAAGGAGGGAGGGGAGATGTTATATTAATTAAATATATTGTATATGAAAATTGACATTTGCCCATAAGTGTCCTCTGATGTGGTAGAATAAACATATATTTACTCTGTAGTCTATACCAAGGGTAGATAAGTCATGTAAGCAAGGTATGGTTGCACAAAGAGACATTCTCCTGCAAGTTTTCAATCATCCCCTGTTGTGCCCAAGTCTTTAAATTTCAGTGTTCATTAGTGAACTGCAAATTAGGCTTGTATGTATTCTTTCATGTCAGATGGCCAAAGTTTTCAGGCAATTATCTGTACATCTTGCTCATTTGCTTATAATTCCATTACAGAATGCTTTCAGGAGAAAAGCAATGGAGTATCATCCAGACCAAAACCAAAGTAATAAAGGTAAATACAGTTTCCTTGTCTCTCCTGTTCCTTATGTAAGGCTAATATGCTCATTGTGTATACATGTGCTCAGAAGCTTCCTCTTTTGACTATGGCAGAGGTTGCTGAGGCAAAATTCAAAGAGGTTATGGATTCTTATGAAGCAATAAAACTAGAACGACGAAACAGAAGTTGCTGAATGTTCTCACGATTTTCGGGTGCTGGGAGCGACTGTTGTATATACAGCGTTTGATATGGGACAAACTAGATGTAAGGTATAAACTATAAGCTCGAAGATGCAGATGCAGACACTGTTGTCCTTGGTAACCCACTTTTTTCTTCGGTAACCCTTTGATAAAACTACACAGCAGAGTAGTTCCTGCTGGCAGAAGGCAGAACTTCAGCGTGCTGCAATTAGTTTCCTGATATTTTCCTTTCTTTTATGTATTCATGTTATGGTTCATGGTAGCAAACTCGTATTGGATATCAATGAGATTATACTGGTGCATTTGTTACCGGTTAGCACACACTATTTGTCTCCTGCGATGCTCGACAGCTGATTCGGGCTTGGCTATTTGACTTTGATCAACCTGGCAAGGAAATTATTCCAGAGTTCTTGTTCAATCGAGAGTAAATCTTCTCTGTTGAAAAACATAAACAAGAGTATCTTTAGGAAGATAATGTGTTAAAGACGAGGGAACGATAGTAGGTCAATTTAGGCATTATTTATCTTTTCTAGTTCTATCCTTTTCTGGGCAGATAACTGAATGAACACGATAGGAAGAGCCAGGAAGAAGAAACCAAACTTTTGATCACTATTCAGCCAAGCGGAAAACTTGTTGCTACATGCATGTGTGAGTTGAACATTGGTTTCAGAGAACAAATCAAATCCTTCACTCATGATTGCTAAATTCTGCAGAACACCTTAGTTAAATTTGTCTTAGCCATGGCGATGCATTGGAATGGATCACCACGATATGCTGGACTGCATTTCACGTCAGTTTTTTGGTTAGGACAAATAGAAAGTGCAAGTACCCTATTTGTAGAAGCTATGGATTACATCCATGATCCATTCTTGCTATGAAATAACTTCCTTTGTGCCTTACTACACCTGCCTGCCCTTATTTCTTGTCAAGGAAAGGATTGAACTGCAGCTTCCATGACCATGCATGGGCCCTTTAGGATTGCTTTTCCAGCTTCCAGGCAGACTTGCTTTGCCAGGCATCAATCCTAAGCGTTCATTTTCTAGCAGCTGGGACTAGATCAATGTGCCTAGACAGGAGCTCTCTCAGACAAGGGCGCCATCCAAACAGGCCCGAAATCCAACAGGACAAGCTTGGTAGAACTGTCGATACGATACGACCTGGCATAGCCTGGCCACGGGCCATCTCAATTCTCAGATCCTCCGGACTCCATACGCGATTGCGTTCTGCCCGTGTTCCAGCAAGCTGGTTGCAGTCACAGCAATCAAACATCTGGGCCTCAATCAGATCAGATATTCAGACACGAAAGTGCTGGTCTTCGTCTGAAGATGCATGTTTTGAGCTGTGACAGGCTGACAGCAATGTCAATGGAACTCATGTAAGTTCTGGTCCAACAACGATCCATGCTTTGGTATGGCCTTCCATGAGAGTTCCATCACATTCACAGGTTGTGGCATTGATTGTTATTGCAAAGTGAATGAAATGAACAATGATTTGGGAACAACTATTGGTTTCATTGATCTCTTAGATATATATAGAAGTGAAGGGGTGTGTCCAAAGGACACAACTGACGGGAGAAGTTACATCTCGTCACCAAGAGACATGCCCCTTCGGTGACACAGTTAACTGTAAATCTAATCTCTAATCCTTTCTCTAACCGCACATCTAATTGGATGAGATCATCGATGAACAGGTGTTTGTTGGCAGGCACCGTTTCGTAACACTCCCCCTTGATCGAATCTTCTTTGAGATCAATGTAGCTGTATGCTTGAATTCCTCGAAAAACCCTGTGGGAAAAATCTGAGGAATATGTATGTATAGATATGCTATAAAAACTCCTTTAAACCTTATAGGAAAATAAGGAGAAAATAGCATATATGAGTGTGATTTAAATAAATCATTATGTCATTGGTATCCCATTAAAAACCCCAGTGGGGAAAAATATAGGAGATACGACATATAGATTACTCCCCCAAAAACCATTTCAGGAAAAATATGAGGAGCAATATAAAGTGATATGTCGCTAAAACTCCTGTAAAAACCCAGTGGGAAAATTAGGAGAAAATATGACGACATATTATTGGTATTGCCTCTTGGATAACTCACATGAAAAACCCTTTTCGGGGGAAAAACATGGATGAGTTGTGAGGGCAATATGTGTCTTTGATATTTCCCACAAAAACCCCGGTGGGGAAAATTGAAAATATGACACATGCTTATGTTAATATTACCTCATTAAAAACTTTAACAAGAAACCTTGTAAGTAAAACTTGTGAAAGAAAAGAGTATAATATGATGTTGGTATAGGTCAACATTTAGGAGATGTCTTCCTCTGATTCTGGCAAATCTCGTAGTCGCCGCATACCAATTTTTGAAACACAGAAGTTGGTAAGGACTTAGTAAATAGGTCAGCGAGATTATCACATGACTTGATTTGCAAGATGTTTATTTCCCCGTTTTCTTGTAATTTATGGGGATAAAACAGTTTAGGAACAATATGCTTAGTGATATTGCTCTTTATGTAACCTGATTGCATATGTGTAATACAAGCAGAATTATCTTCATAGATAATTGTAGGTGATTCAATTGAACCAATACCACATGACTGTTGTATGTGGTTAATCATTCTGCGAAGCCATACACATTCTCGTGATGCGAGCAATAATTTCAGAATGATTAGTAGAAGTCGCTGTCAGAGTCTGCTTAGAAGACTTCCATGAAATAGCTGTACCTCTATGTAGGAATACAAATCCTGTTTGGGATTTTTCGTTACGAGGATCAGATAAGTAACCTGCATCAGTATAACCAATCATATTGGGATCATGATTTTTCTTAAAGAATAAACCAAGATCCTTTGTGCCATTAAGGTATCTGAGGATACACTTCGCTGTTGTCCAATGACGGCGAGTTGGGTCCGCACTATGCCTAGCCAGTAAATTCACTGCAAATGTGATATCAGGCCTAGTGCAATTTGCAAGATACATAAGTGCGCCAATGACACTGAGATATGGGATCTCTGGTCCTAATATCTTTTCCCCAATATCCCGTGGTCTAAATGGATCTTTCCCTATTTCTAAGGAACAAACAACCATCGGAGTTTTATTAGGGTATGATTTATCCATATTGAATTTCTCTAATACTTTCTGGATATAGGCTGATTGATGTACTAAAATCCCTGAAGAACGGTGCTCAGGTTGTAAGCCTAGGCAATACTTGGTCTTATCCAAATCCTTCGTCTCGAATTCCCTCTTTAGATGTTTGCGTGCTTCATCTATATCCTTTGGGCTGCCAATGATATTTAAATCATCAACATACACGGATATAATACAAAATCTCATTCAAGATTTCTTAATGAAAACACATGGGCAATCATCATTGTTAGTGTATCCTTTCTTTAGAAGGAATTCCCTCAGTCGGTTGTACCACATTCGTCCCGACTGCTTCAAGCCATATAATGACTTTTGTAGTTTTACACAATACATGTTGCGATTTGCGTTTGGATTCAAAATTTGGATTCCATCGGGAACCTTCATATATATGTCCGAATCAAGTGACCCATATAGATATGATGTCACCACATCCATCAACTACATAAATAGATGATTTTGAACTACCAATGATATTAAGTATTGGAAAGTAATTCCACTCATTACTGGAGAATAGGTTTCATTGTAATCAATGTCAGGTCTCTGCGTGAACCCTTGTGCTACTAGCCTCGCTTTATATCTCACCACCTAATTGTTCTCATTTCGTTTCCGAACGAAAACCCATTTAAATCCTACAGGAAAGACCTTGGAAGGTGTAGGTATTGCAGATGTGAATACCCCTCTTCTAGTGAGTGAAGCTATCTCAGCTTGAATTGCTTCTTTCCATTGAGCCCAGTCCAAGCGCTTTTTGCACTCTGCCATGATCTTGGGATCTGGATCATTGAGAAAGATTTCTGCAATTGCTGCGGAGAAGTACATGTCGACAACAGTAGTCTTATGATCATATGATTCTCCAGAATCTATGTAATTGATGGAAATTTCTTTCACCCCATTATTTGACTCAACATTTTCCAAAACTATGGAGTTAGGGTGTTCCGATATCACAGGATCAAAATTTGGATGCACCGTTGATCCAGGTTGTGGATTTGGTCCTGATGTTGGATTTTTATCCACTATTGGGTGTCTACCAACTTGACGTTGGCTTGTATTTACTGATTTGGAGGATTTAGCCCTCGATATCCTCGGACGCTTACTTGTAGCATTATCTTTAAGAGTGGCCGTACTTCTCCCCCTCTTGTTTGGAAGTGGGAGTTGAATGGTTTTTATTGGTACCTCCACTCTTTCGGGCGCATTGCGAGCAGGATAAGAGCATTTAGTGACACCCTTATAATCAGTAAATGCTTCTGACAGGTTATTTACAATATGTTGCAAGTTTATGATTTTCTGAACTTGTTCAGTCTCTAGAGTACGTGGATCTGAGGGGGAGTGCCTTGGGCATTCCAGATGATTTCCTAGCATTCGTTTTGGTACTTGAAATCTCCCCCTAATGCCGGGAAATGGTCCTCATTAAATATGCAGTCAGCGTATCGGGCTGTGAATAAGTCCCCTGTAAGAGGGTCGAGATAGTTGATAATTAATGGAGATTGATATCCCACATAGATACCAAGTTTCCTATGTGGGCCCATAGAAGTACGCTTAGGTAGTGAGATCGATACGTATGCAGCGCAACCGAATTTTCGCAGATGAGAAATATTTGACATATTCCCACGTACTAATTGCAATGGGGAGACTACATGATATGCAGTTGGTCGCAATTGAATTAAGTCAGCAGCATGTAAGACTGCATGACCCCAACATGAAGTTGGTAGGTTGCAATTTTGTAATAACGGTCTTGCAATGAGTTTAATTCTCTTAATAAGAGATTTTGCTAAACCATTTTGTGTATGGACATATGGGACAGAGTGCTGAACTTGAATTCCCAAAGCCATACAATAATCGTTGAAAGCCTTTGAGGAAAATTCAGCAGCATTGTCCATTCGAATTGATTGAATTTGATGTTCAAGATGATGTGCTCTAAGTCTAATAACTTGAACAATAATTTTTGCAAATGCATGGTTACGTGTGGACAAAAGACACACAAGAGACCATCTAGTAGATGCATCTATTAGAACCATGAAGTACCTAAACGGTCCAGACGATGGTTGTATGGGGCCACAAATATCTCCTTGAATGCGTTCAAGAAATTTTAGTGGCTCATTTTGGATCTTAACGGGCGATGGTCGTACGATCAATTTCCCTGTAGCGAATGAAGTACACATAAAATCTAAAGATTTGGGGAATTTAGCAGTATTTAACTCATGACTATTAGAATTGCTGATAATTTTTCGTATCATCCCTATACCATGATGGCCAAGGTGTTCATGCCAAGTTTTGAATGCGTCAATATTCTAAAAATTACCTTATACGCAACATGCAGTACGGGTTTGATGTATGTGTAGTACAATCCTGATGAAAAAGAGGGAATTTTCTCAACAATTCGTTTGCCATATCCGCTATTTTTAGTAACAAGGAGAATTTCCTCATTATTGTCATCACGAGTTTCTATATGGAAACCATTTTGATGGATATCTCTATAACTTAACAAGGTACGCTTTGAATCGGGATACAATAATGCATCCTCAATTATAATTTGGGTACCCATGGAGAGTACAATAGTGGCACGACTAGAGCCAACTATTGTAGCATCACGTCCGGCGATTGTCAAAACATTTTCTTATCTTTTTGTAAGAGTTTGGAAATACTTTATTTCTCTAAGTATAGAATTAGTGGTACCACTGTCCACTAGGCATAATTCCTCCTCCATCAGATTGACCCCGTAGAAACTATATATAAATAAAGAATTTGATATGAAACTCTTTTATGATATATAGAATACACACTTTATTTATTGAATATCAAATGTGTACAATACATCAAATGTGTACAATACATTTATTGGGTATTCAAACTAAATAGTGATGACATTATTAAATATTTACAACACATAGGACATAAATTATTTTAACTATTATAATCACTAGGACATAAAGACATGAGAATCTAAGGGATTGGGAGCCTATTCAAAGTCTCCAAATATGTCGTTGGATGCATATTCCACGATCATATTCCCCATATCAGCAAGATCCTTGCCTCCTCGTATGTTGTTGTTGCTTGGTTCCATTGGAACTTGTTGTGAACAACCAGCCTCATTCCTGGTGGTGTCAGGTCGAATGTTGAAGTGAGCTTCATACTTCTGTCTTGGTGCAGCATGTCCGTGACTCACAGACTTTAAGTAGAGATCAACAAGATGACTTGGGGTACGTCATTTCTTTGTAGTATGGTTATAACAACCACACTTCTGACACACAGGTTTGTCATTCTTGTGTTTGGAAATATTCTTACCATTGTTGGAAGCACGAGTTTGGGATTTCTTATTGCATCTGCATTGTTTTTTACCTTTCTTGGAATTTCCCTAAGGATGGGTCTTAGAAGGTCCACCATCAAATTTGGGTTTATTCTAAGTGTAGGCATGTACTTCAGGCAATGGAGTAGACCCTGGGGTGCTACTAATTATTTCAAACCATAAGTTCAGAATGTTTTTCGGCCTCAAGTAAAGTTTGTATAAGCTCAGAATAAACCTGGAAACACCTTTCATGGTATTGTTGTTGAAGAATCCTTTCAGAGGGAAGCATAGTAGACATAGTCTTTTCTATTTTATCCGCATTTATAGGTTCTTTCTCGTAGAATTGTAACTTTGAGCAAATCCTATGAACAACATAGTTGTAATCACTCACAGTTTTGAAATCCTGTAAGCGAAGTTGAGTCCACTCATAGTTGGCCGTAGACACGACAAGTGCCTTTTGTTGTTCATAGCGTTGATTAAGAGAATTCCATAGATTTCATGGGTTCTCTTCCAACAAGTATTCAGCCTTAAGATTAGGATGAATATGGCTCATAATGAGATATAGGGCCATGTATACATGTTGATCATCAAGAGGTGCAACACCCTCTTCAGGGGGTAACACAGCTCGATAAAGTCCACGGGACGCAAGACTAACCTTTACGTCCACAACCCATGTGGGGTAATTGTGGTCGTCTAGAGCAAGCAAATCAAACTCTTTGACGGTCATTGATCCTACATGAGGCAAACCATCAAAAATATTTTAAGTTATTAAAATGTTGTGGTATGTTGTAATTATGGGATGCAAGATTGAGACAAGATAAATCTTGTATTATTAATGGTGTAAAGATCTCATGTGCATAATAAAATAATGGAGGTAGTCACTATAAAAGTGTAGACCTCAAATTGAGCATAGTCTGTATTAATAGTAGATGCCAAGTAATTATGCAAGTTGTATAAATGCGTCTTAAGGTAGTCATCAAGAATAATGTAGACCTTAGTCAATTCGCAAACGAATTGGGTACGCACGTTGAGGATAGTCACTAAGTTGTGGACTTAGTGTAGATCCCACGGTAGCAACTATGGTGCTACCTTGTGTATGGCCAATAGGAATGCGAAATAATGGTAGTCATCTTTGTGAAAAGATGTAGACCAAATGTTCTCATTTGTGATGTTGGGTACACACGTTGAGGATAGTCACTAAGTGTTTACTTAGTGTATATCCCGCAATAGCAACAGTGGTGCTACCTTATGTATGGCCAACAAACAAATAGGGAACATGCGCGTTATACAATTAATGAGAAAATATACATAAAATGTCGCATCCATTATTTAAGCGCGTAGTGCTTTAAAGTCAAAAAGCATAAAAGGGGCTTAAATAAAATGATCGATTGCAAAAGTGATTAATGAATAAATAATTTGCAAGATCATGGTCGTAATAACAAGGATATTATTTATTGGATTTGCCATACATACAGGGACAAATACTTTGAATAATATCATAAATGGATATTTTACAATGACAAAATATCATAAGTACAACTATAGTTAAAGTCAGCGACTAAACACAAGAGTACTTAATTTTACAGTACATAATTATAAGAGACTAACAGAGTCTTATACGAATTAATGCTAAAAATATTAAATAAAATAGACACTAAGTCTGCTGGACCGATTGGAACCGGAAACAAAGCCAACTTCAGATTCGGGCCCAGAAAGACCCATGCGGGCAAGCACAGTAGGAGAGGGAGAGGGTTAGCAGGGCGTCAGCCTTGGGCTGGCCCATTTCTTGGCATGGCCCTTCAGGCCTACTTTGGCAACAGGGGAACCCAGAGGGATCCCTGTGATTTCCCTGGGCCAAAAACCCACGAGCCAATCTACCCCGCGACAATCCGTCGCGCACTTTGGAAGCCCATCCGCGCCGGGCTCGAAGCCCGCTTCCCCTCCTTTTCCGCGCGGAAGGAATCCACTACACCGGAGGCTGGGAGGGTTTCCCCGACTCGTCACTCGCTCACTCGTGACTCGCGAGGCTGCCTAGGCGCGAGGCCGCCGCCACCCCAGCATCCGGCCGCCGCCACCTCGGCATCCCGTCGCTGCCGCCCCTCCGCTGCCTCGGCATCCCGTCGCTGCCGCCCCTCGGCCTTCTCATCGCTTCGGCTCACGCCAACAGTGAGCACGCCTCAACATCTCTGTGAACGCTAGGGTTTCGGGTCTCATCCTCTCTTCTCTTTCTTGTAGATCCTGGGGCTGCCGCCGCCACCTCAACGCCCGGCTGCGTGAAGCTGATCCAGTGCCGCCGCCGCCCACCAACCGGACCGCACCGGCTCAATCTCCACTGCTCCGTGACTGCCCCTGCCTAGCCGCCTTGCCTCGTCCCAAGATCTAGTGAGTCCTTCCTCCCTCCTCCTTGTCCCTCCCAAGTTTGAGCTTCTGCGACTTGGATGTGTACCTTTTACTCATTGGATGTGCTTGTAGTAGCATGCTGAGAATATCATGTTTTGTCTGATGGTTAAAGAACTGCCTTAATCAGCAGTGCCTGCGACTTGGATGTGCTCAACGATGTTGTGCATGCATGGGGTTTCCTCTATTAACACCCTGATTGCCACGTTAGAAGTTGAAACTGCTATACATTTTGTGCCAAAATACAACTCCTAACTTGTATTACATAGTCAAAGCCATCATAGACAGTTTCCTCGTGCTTGAATCTTCAAATGGCGTAACACAATCTAGGCTGGAAATTGTGTGTTTCATATATGCATTCGATCGTCTCAAAGAGAGCTATGCAATTGTAAAGTCCAGTATATAATTTGACAAATTTATCAAAACCAGCACTTATTTCAAAAAATGGGAAACAAGTCAAATCTAATTCCCCATAATTCTCAAGTCTTGTTAGTTTTTTGTTTTTTTTAAGGAACGTCTTGCCAGCTTTACATGGCAACACTACCAAATACTAGTAGGATCTAAATGCATTTAGGGCCTGTTTTGATTGTGGCCTATCAAGCATGTATGGTCCAGGTAAACAATTCTAGCCCCAAAATTCTACAATCGGACGTGTGGCAACTATCCCTGGCCGAGGCAAATTTCCCAAGCAGCAATCACACTCCAAACTAGTGCCGCCATCGCCCGCTGGTACAATCTCGGTCTCGGCAATAGCGGCACAGGGCGTGACATACCACAAAACATGACATCGCTTTAGATTACTACGGTTGCAACCTCAGCCACTAGATCGACTTCATCCGCGTCCACACCATCACCAGTCATGTGAGATTCAACAAAGTTCTGGAACTGTGTCCCCACCGGTGTATTCGCGATCTACACCAGTATGAAATTACAAGCTTTGCTTATATCTGTATCCTAGATGCCAATACCATACGACAAACTTTTATATGTTCATCATTTATGGTATTTGATTATATATTGATGATGATGTATGATTTTTTTTTATGTTTTAGCAACATTTATTCTCAAGTAAGATCATAAATAAAATTGAAAGCTTTAATTTGCTGCAATCTCATGTGCACCATGCATGATGGTTTTTTTTCTGTTGGAATTTTAGCACCAGTTCTTGAAATTGGTTAGATATCTAAATAGAAACTCAGTGATCGATATCATTGTTTAAATCACTTCTTTGATTGACTCTTTGTGGGCAATCTAATGCATACACAATCATCAATATATGATATATAGGTGCATATATCTCAAATGTGTCAAATCATTGTGTGTGTGAACCTTGATCTGGCTATATAAGTTTTCTGTGTTGTGCCTTTTTCTGATCTTGCTAAGGGCATACTGTCACTGGTATGAAGATATGCGTGGTCAATCCACCAAGATGGTGTATGCAATCTGCTACTTTTTTTTGCCCTCTTCATGATTATCATGTTCATTCATCTCTAACTCTGTTCCGGTATGAAAATTGCTTCTTGTTTGAAATTGTACTGAAGTGTCCGCCACCATGCAGTTTTCTGGCATCGATGTCCACTTGATCACCCAAGCTATTTTCATTTATATACTTTCTTCCAACAAATTATAAATAAAATAGGATCTGTCTATTTAGAACTCGGGTGATCTACCCCCTCCAAAAACTCAAGCAATTTACGGGGACAAATTATACAAATGCAACACAAAAACAAAGTTCAAGTGATTTAGTCCCAATACAGAATTCGAGTGAAACAAAGCTTAAAATCAAACAAATTTGCATACATGCCTGGATGAGTAGGTGCTGATGTAAGTGCTGCCTGGATGATTAGGTGCTGCTGTAGAGTGCTATAAATATGATTAGGTGCTGCTGTAGAATGTTATAGAAAATGATTAGGTACTTCTGACTTTTTTAGACTTTTAATACTTGTTTTCTCTACTTTTAATACTTGTTTTCTCAACTTTTTTAGACATTTAATACTTTGAATCTGCCCTTCTAATACTTGTTTTCTCTACTTGTTTTCTCTACTTTGAGTGCTCTCCTTTTCTCTAGTTGATTTGAATTGGTAATATATATGTAATAATATAATTTCATATATGTAACACTAGATGGCTTCTTGGGAAGAGCTTGCTAGGAATTTTTTTGTTGGAAGAGGAAGAAGAAGATGAGGAGCTATTCTTTGTTCTTCTCCCTGCTGTAATGCCCTTTCTCGACGAAGAGAAAACACCTGAGCATACCTCTTCTCTTCCTGGTGCTAAAAAGGTTAAAGAGATCCTCGAAGGACACGAGAATTGGTGCAAGGAAGAATTTAGGATGGAGGCTGAAATATTTAGAACGCAAACTTTCTCAGGGCCGAAAACTTGCTGCGTGACACACGTGGTATGAAGATTGAGGAGCAACTTGGTATTTTTATGTTCATGCTCTCTCATAATGCAAGCACAGAGAGGCTAAAGAAGGAGTTTCAACATAGTGGTGAGACAGTGCATAGGAAAATATATGATGTCTTCAATATCATTCCAACATTAACCCAAAAATTCATCAGACTTCCGAATCCAAGCCACACACACATGAAGATTACATGTGACCCTAGATTTATGCCATTCTTTCAGGTCGGTTAATACATATAATACACTTTCCTTAATACCATTCCTAAATACAATCCAAATATTTAGTAAATTTTCTTACCTGCAGAACTGCATCGGCGCTATCGATGGTACGCATGTCCCAATCATAATTGGACAAGACAAGGCCAGTCCCTATAGAAATAGGAAGGGGACACTATCGCAGAATGTTATGTTTGCCTATGACTTTGACTTGAAGTTCACTTTCATCTCATCTGGTTGGGAAGGATCCGCATGTGATGCAGGAGTGTTGTGGTCTGCTCTTGGCAAGGGATTTACTATACCAGCAGGCAAATTCTATCTTGTAGACGGTGGATATGCAAACACACCATCATTCCTTGCTCCCTACCGAGGAGTTAAGTATCATCTCAGTGAGTTCAGGAGACGTGGCCAGAGGGGAAATGCATATGCCAACTACAAGGAATTGTTTAATCATCGGCATGCGATTCTTCGAAATCACATTGAGAGAGCCTTTGGGGTTCTCAAAAAGCGGTTTCCAATTCTGAAAGTGGGGACACATTACCCAATTGAATCTCAAGTTATGATTCCAGCAGCTACTGCTGTGTTTCACAACATCATTAGAGGGTTGAATGGGAGTGAAGAGTGGCTAGACATCCTACCTGATAATATCAACCCATCAAATTATGTCGACATGCCAGAGGGAGACACTAACTACCCAAGTGAGATGGAATCAAACCATGGAAATACCCTGCGAGACCAGATAGCCCATCAGATGTGGGTTGCCTACAATGTGTAGGATAGTAGTGCTTGGAATGTAATTTATGAGTTATGAGTTATGTATTTCTGTAATACATTATGTGATGCAACATTTTGTAATAAATTCTCCAATACATTCTATAATATGTTATGAGTTATGTATTTCTATGTGATGCAATATTCTGTAATAAATTCTTCAATACATTCTATAATATTTTATGAGTTATGTATTTCTGTAATTATTTCTTGCAGCAATGTCGAAGCCAAGGGCTACATGGAACTCTAGATATGAGAAAGGGCTTGTTGACATTATGAGGGACCATGTGAACATCCCCTTGTTCAGGGGTCAGAATGGATGGAGTGGAGAGGGTTGGAGAAGTATCTCAGAGAAGTTTACCCAAATGTATCCTTTAGCACGCTTAACAAAGCAGCAGCTACAAGAGAAGGAAAAGGAGCTAAAGGGCAGCTGGAAGGCGATACATGTAGCGTTAAAGGATAGTGGTGTTGGTTGGAATGACTCATTGGCCATGGTCATTGCGGAACCGGAAAAATGGAAGAAACTGATAAATGTAAGATTTTTTCACTGAACCAAAAAATTGTTGCCATATTCTGGTTGCAAGTACTAACTATGCTATTGTCTTGGTACTAAATAGGATAATGGAAAATGGCTAGGTTCTAGAAGAAGCCGTTTCCTTTATATGAAGATTGTACGTCATTGTATGCTGGTATGTTATTTAAAACTTCTCTCTAAGGTTATGTAGCCTTATTGTTCTACTTGAGAGTAAAGCACCATCTAACTTGATAGTATGACTGTGCACTTCTTTCAGTTTAAGTTATAGTATGCCTGCACTTGAACAGGAAGAGTTAGGCTGGACGTGGACGTCCCTGTCCTTGAACAGGAAGAGTTAGTTTTTATTAGTCACTCTCACAGCCTCACTCGCCCACTCTCTAAACGCAGCGAGCGATCTCTCTCTACTTTTTTTCTCGCCTTTGCTTTGCTTTCCTATATGCTGCAAAGGCGCACCGTTAAAAAAAGGAAGAAAGAAATAAGGAGATCTATAGTTCACATCAACTGAGCACTATAGTGTTAGATCATCATTTGCATAACCAGTATATCTGTAGCGTCTCTTGGTTGGCCGCTCTATAGTTCCCTCACCATCATTGTCGGTCCCTCCAGTTGAAGGCAGTGCCAGCCTCTGCTCTTGATTCTTTATCTTAGGACAAGAGCCCAAGGTGATGTGCCTCTTGAGATGACTAGTCCCAGCAATCTTTGAACCAGAGCTGTAAGCAAAGGTTTGCTTGCAGAGCTTGTAGCAAGCCCTTGTGGCCCCACCCACGACGGCTTCAATAGTGAAGTGCTCCCATACCAAGGACTTCTTTCTCCTACGTCTAGTTCCAGTAGTAGGAGGGGTTGTTACCTCAGAAACAACCAACTCATTTCCTTGAACCAAATCATCACCTTGGGAGAGCTCTTCACCATGAGCTGAACTTCTGAGATATCTGTCAGATATGGCAATGGTAAAATCAGAACATCGTCGAAGTGCAAAAATGGCAGGGGTTCGATTCTTGAGCATAACAGAACCGACAAATACATCATAATTTCACGATAGAAAGTCCTAGTAATCAAAGGAACTAGAGCACAACTCCAAAAATAAGTTGTATTAACAACTACACACTAAGTTCCTTCCTCAACAGCTCAGATTCTTGCACAGGCTCATACAAATCAACAAATCCTATACTTTATTTTCCTTGTTTAGACAAGATTTAAACCATAGGAAGTGTTCCTATTTTTCGCCCACCCATCAGTTTCTAGTAAAAGTAGTAACTCTTCCTCTTTTTTTTTTGCATAGGAAGTGTTGTAAAAGTAGTAACTCTTCCTCTTTTTTTTTGCATAGGAAGTGTTGCTACAGGAGATCTAAACTTCACATCAACTGAGCACTTGCAGCCTGCTCCTCTTGTTCCTATTGCTGCTCCGGCTGCTCTGGCTACTCCAGCTGCTCCTGCTGCTCCTGTTGCAGTGTCTGATAGCACAAGTCCAGGTGCTACTTTTGATGGGCTAGACGTCCCAAGTGCACGCAATGAAGCTCAGTTTGCACCTTCCAATCAAGATTCTATGCAAGGAGCGAGTAGTGGGAGAAAACATAAGCAGAGTCACATTGGTGCTGCTATTGATGGTTTTGTGCAGTTTAAGAAGATGCAAACAAGTAAAACAATGGAAGCACTCAATGAAAAGAAGAAACAAGACGAAGCATTTTCAGTCGACAAGTGTCTCGATGAAGTTGATGCAATGGAACTTATTGATGTGGAGACGGCGTATGTTATGAATATCTTCAAATCTGAGATTGACAGGGAGGTATTCATGAAAATGAAAAACAAAAATGTTCGTTTGATTTGGCTCAAACAGCAGATTAGGTAATGCTTGGCTGCCACTGGATTAGTTTACTTTGGTATAACTTAGCTGCTAATGCTTTTCCTTGTGCTTACTTGCAGTGCTATCTGTGGAGGCAATGTTGGTGGAGGCAATATTGGCAGAGACAATGTTTGAATTGAGAAGATATCAGGTATATTATTTGAATTTGCCCTTCTATCTAGAAATTGATATGGCTCCAATGTGAAGTATTGGCAGAGTCATGAATTGGCAGCTATGAGATGTGTAAAGTTTTCAGAGTGATAGTACTGCTAACTGTGATAGTACTGTCATAGTCTGTAGATCAAGTTTTCAGAGATGTTTAAAGTTTTCAGAGTGATAGCCTATAGATCAAGTTTCCAATGCATCTACTGTTTAACTCTGATAGTACTGCTAACTATAACTAGTTCATATCCGTTTCTGTGATTAATTCAGTACATATCTTTTCCTGTTTACATTTAAATGACTTTCAGTTAACTGAGTTATCATCTACTGTTTGACTGTGTTAGCATGTACTGATTTTTAGATATTGATTACTTTCAGTGAATAAGATTTTTAGATGATAATGCAGTCAACTTACAGCTTGATATTGACTACAATTGTTGACACTAATCTGTGACCATCCTCAAATTAATTGATGTTTCCTGCTGTTGTTTTATTTTAATATATAATACTCTAAGGATTCGTTTGGTAAAACTGACCACACAATTGAAGCCAACTTAGTCCGCAACTTAGAATTTCTTTTATGTCATTAAACTTAGGTAACTGTAAGCATCTAGGTCAGTGTGTCATCGCAGGGCTGACTCAAGGCACTTTCAATAATCCTTTATTTCTTAAGCCTGTCATTACTTGCATCAGCAAAGCAGTGCTATACATGGAGTAATTAAAGCATTTACTGTATGTTGAGTCGTCATGCTTAATGAGCTAGTAATAATGTGACATGCGGACATGGCATGAAATTCAACCAAACACTAGCGGGTATATATACTTTTCAACTATACTATACTTCGGAAAAGGTACAAATGATTTGTAATATCAATCTTGCTTAGTCCGTACTATCATACGCAGGTGGCTAATTACTGATGAAATAATTTCTACTACTTCTGGTAGTACATCCAATTTTTGTCTGCAATTTCCGAGACGAAGATCAGTGACAAACTGGCAATGGTATTGCCCATCTCCATTGTTAGCTCACATTATTATCAGGTTCAGCCTAGTGAACTGCACAAAAACCAGCCCCTTGACATACTCTGGTTTTAGATGAGCCCTGGTGGAAGACAAGTTAGCTTGCAGCTAAGAATTATGAGCTCCTTGAGAGCAGGCATGGCCATAGCTTCTGTAGTCTCACTCTCGCTCTCCTCCTCCCAGTCCAACTCCTCCCATTCGCACAAGCCATCCAGACGAAGAAATGTCAGATTAGGAAATGTTACTACTGATCTAGCAGTGACGTCTATACCTCCACCCACTGCCAGGGAGGAGGGTGACTGGAACTCAGGCCCAACACTCCTGATGGTAGGTGCGTTGTTAATGGCCAGAGTCTCCAAACTAGGGAGCTGACACAGACCGTCAGGGAGTTGGGTGCAACAACAAAGTTTATCCATCCTTAAAATCCTCAGGCTCTTAAAGCCACATGTAGCTGGAACCATCATCCAATTTGGTACCCATGCAAGCACTTTTGGTCTTTTGCTAGAGCCAGCAGAGCCACCTTGGGCAAAGCTGGTAATCTTAGCACGGACCACATTGAGCTCCAAACCAAAAGGCAAGTAGCCAAGTACCAGGAGATTGCATATGCCATTACAATATGCGTGGAAGATTAACTTCTTCTTGCAGGGTTTTTGGTGTGGACAATATTTGCTATGGCATGCCACATGTTTACCCTTGGTTCAAGTTGATGTATCCTAACAGCACTAGATTAGTTTACTTTAGGTATGTCTCTAAGCTACTAATGTTTTTCCTTGTTTATCTGCAGGGTTTTTGGTGTGGAAGCAAATGCATGATTTGAGAAGAAAAATGTTTTTACTAGCTGCAGTGCCTATGTGAGAAGGTTATGCAAAGGAGTTCTTTTTTTTTTCTCTCGGACACTACTTATGAAAGGAGTTGAACCATAATTTTTATGTATTTGAAATATTTATGTATTTGTATAGAGACTTATTCGACTTGGCTTTCACTAGATTTCAGATGATAGTTAGACATGATTTCAGATTTGAAATATATATGTATTTGTATAGAGACTTATTCTGGAGATTTTCATGGTTCTGTGGTTCTAACATTGATCTGTGGTGAATTTCTTATATTATTTAACTTTTTCTATTTTTTCTTGATTTTTTATGATTTTTTGAGATATTGTTTTCAATTCTTCAATGGTGACAAAGAAACCAATCAGCATCAGCTGAACTCTTGCTCTCGTGAATCCTCAGTCCTCACAGTGGGATGCCAAACAGTATCACGGGAAAACTCCCCCGCATGGATATCTCCCCAGGATTGTGGCGGGAATCAGTTGTCCAAAAAAATCATCACGCGTGGCTCTTTTCCCGGGGTTAGTTCACCGGTGCTGCCAAAGTAGGCCTCAAAGGGGTGGGGCGATGGCAGTTAGGGTGCCTGCTACTGCTGCCGCCTACCTGCCTGGAGGCCTCCGCCGCCGTAGGTCCCGCCGCCGCCTCTTCCCACTGGGTTGCCGCTGCTTGCCATCTTCAAGACAAGCAAGAAGACCCCCCCCCCTCATCTTGGGAGAGGAAGCCACCTCCGATGGGGCCATTAAGCACCGCCGCGGTCGGGAGACCGAGCGCCACCATGCGGGTGACAGCCTCTGCACTTGTTCTTGGTGGAAGGAGCAGAGGCGCAGCCGGGGTTGAAGCCGAAGGAGGCGCGACGTCCATGTTGAGTATCTTTGCGTTGGGGAGGCCAAGGGCCCGGGCGCCAGGTGCATGAGCGCACGGCCGGGCGGATCCCAGGGCACCTTTCCACCGTCGCCCCGGTGCGGCCGAGGAGGCGCCGTGGAGTCGGTAGGGACACTGCCGGAGGCGAGGTTGCTGAGGGTCCGGACGCATCGGAGAAGTACGGCGAGATGCCGTAGCCTGCCGTGCGCGGGCCACCAGTGTTGAGGAGGGTGCCGACGTCGGGGGTGGCCGTGACAAACTCCATCAACGCGGCGAAGGGCGAAGAACAGACCATGAACGATGTGCGAAAGTAAGTTGATTCGCGTCATGATTCTTACTGATGGTGGTGCAGAGGCATACATGCCTCTGTTGTCGTTCTCCTTCTCGTGTTCCTGAGAGCAACGTGTCCGATAACATATTGCAAAGTGAATGAAATGAACAATGATTTAGGAACAACTATTGCTTGCATTCATCTCTTAGATATATATACAAGTGAAGGGGTGTGTCTAAAGGACACAACTGACGGGAGAAGTTACATCTCATCACCAAGAGACATGCCCCTTCGGTGACAGTTAACTGTAAATCTAATCTCTAATCCTTTCTCTAACTGAACATCTAATTGGATGAGATCATCAATGAATGAATAGGTGTCTGTTGGCAGGCACCGTTTTGTAACAATTGTAATCTAATTTCGTCCATTTTCCCGGCTCCTGTCCAATTACATGCAGTTTTCAGGAGAAGCTTTCAGTCTGTCTATGGTAGCTTCAATGCATCACTGACTGGTCAATCACCTGTATGTTCTGCTGCCGAGCCTGTTCGCTTGCTCGTAAACGATCGTAAATTTCCAGCCGGGAACAGTGTTTTTCTCTCACACCAAACCAGCCAGCAGTAAATAATCCACGATCGTTTATGACCTCCCGAACAGGCTAATATGGATGCCTGCTGTTCCTGAGACATACAACTGGGAAGCTGTAGTCACACTGTTAGTCTAGGGAATCCAGGTGCCCTTGTCCCCCAGGGGAAGTGGTGAATTAGGAATAATTTAGAATAGCTTATTATTTTTTTTTTCACAAGATAAAATCAGCGCGTGTTTAGTTGGCCCAAAGTTGGAATTTGGGCTACCGTAGCACTTTCGTTTTTATTTGACAAATATTGTTCAATCATGGACTAATTAGACTCAAAACGTTCGTCTCGCAATTTCCAACCAAACTGTGCAATTAGTTTTTTTTTCGTCTACATTTAATGCTCCATATCCTAAGTCAGGATAGTAACGTGAAGAGAGGCAGAGGAAGACCGAAGTTGACTTGGGTAGAGGCAATAAAAGGAGACTTGAAAGGATGGAATATACCCAAAGACTTAGCCTTAGATAGGAGTGCTTGGAAGACAGCTATTCACGTGCCTGAACCTTGATTGCTTCTGTTGGGTTTCAACTCTAGCCTACCCCAACTTGTTTGGGACTTAAAGGCTTTGTTGTTGTTGTTACATTTAATGCTCCATGCACGTATCGCAAGATTCGATGTGATGGGTACTGTAGCACTTTTTGGGATTTTGGGGTAGGAACTAAACACGCGCTCAATCATACTATCTTATTGGTTAAAGCAAAGCATACATAGGTATCATACCATCTTATGGCTACTAATTTGTTCCCACAAGACGCACTAGGTAAATATAAACATAGATTCTTTTAAAAAAAGAAAATTAGAGACATCCGACCATCAATTTACACTATTGTAATCGCCATTGGTAATAATAGCCAGTGTTCTATTATGTTTTTAAAATTAAAATACACATCTCTAACATTACAAAAATAGCCTAAAGTGACCCTGGATCAGTGTGACCCAACTTTGACATTAGCTTACCATAGGCTATAGGCGCAGGTAATCAATAAAATAATCTGACCTTCCTTTTGTAATTCCTGGTGATTAACGCCCTGATTCGAGATTCCTGGCAGCCTTCTTCTCGATGCTTAAAATTCCAGTGTTGACAATCTCGGAGCTTGCCAAGGATGACTCTCCAAGCAACAACTCCATCTCCTCAGGGATCTGCTGCTGTTCCCATGGATGTTGCATCACCTTTCTCAACCTATCAAGCCTTTTAGAGACTTCCCTCATCGACGGCCTATTGGCACCAGATATCTCCAAGCACTGCTTTGCTAACTCGGCAATCTCTTCTAGAAACTCCATGTTTTCATCATTCTTGAGTTGATCATCCAGTATCTCCTCCAGCCTGCCCTCCTTTATCATAGAAATAAACCTCAATGCTAGGCTCTTCTCATCTTCAGGTGCATCAAGGTTAAAGGGCTTCTTGCGTGTGAGCAGCTCAAGGAGAACAACCCCAAAGCTATACACATCACTCTTGTCTGTCAAATGGCACGTCTGCATGTACTCCGGGTCAAGGTACCCACAAGTTCCTTGAACAAGTGTGACAAACTACGATTCATCAGTTGGTGCCAGGATGGAAGCACCGAAGTCTGATACTTTTGCGGTGTAATCACAATCGATGAGGATGTCGGAAGACTTGACATCTCCATGGAGGATTGGTGGGGATGCCAACGAGTGCAGGTAGGCAAGCACCTCAGCAGACTGATGGGCGATCTGTATGCAAGTTGCCAAGGAAATCTGCCTGCCATGGTTCCCATGTATGAGTTGGAACAATGTGCCATTCGGGACGAACTCATATACCAGCATGGGGACCTGCACTTCGAAGCAGCAGCCGAGTAGCTTAACGATGTTCCTGTGGTTGATTTGAGAGAGGATTAGCATTTCCTTGCCGAATACTTTCTTGTGCTGCTCGTCAATGGACATACATCTTTTTACAGCCACTTCCTTGTTGCCTTTGAGAAGCCCCTTGTACACAGTTCCATGTCCTCCCTGACCCAGCACTCGTTTCTCATCGAACTTGTCGGTGGCTTCTTACAATTCTGCTTCAGAGAATATTTTGAAAGCAATACTACTACCTTGTTGTGATTTAATCTCCTCAAACAACATCATACCTCCGTGCTGTTGGAAGTATCTCTGTTTGATGTGCTGCAGCTTTCTCCTTTGTAGGATCAAGTATGCACATGTTATGGTAACGACTAGGACCACTAGTCCAACACTTGAACCTGCATGCAAGATTCACCACACTTATAGATTAGTATGTTTTTTGTTATAAAATTAAAGAAGAAGAATATATAGACAGCGGCTATGAAATCACAACTGTTTGTAGGAAATAGTATAACAAACAAATTGTTAAGGGCATGCTTGGACAGTTTGGAGCACAGCTCAAACAGGAAGGGAGTGCCTTGCTGCAGGGCAGGGGAGTAGGGGAACCTACCTACGACTGGTATCACCCAAGAAGAGGACTTCTGATTTGCCATGCACCTGTCATTCATCATTGTTTTTCCCGGTGAACATAAACATGTATAGCCTCCCTGTATATTTATGCAAGTCTTTGCACCTCTTGCCGTGCAATTATTCGTAGTATTACTCTGGCATTCGTCGATATCTGAAAGGGAATAACAATACTTCATATATATATATAGACCACCGCTTAGAATCATCGCATCGAATTTTCATGCTAATTTCTCAAGAGAGAGCACAGAAAATGAACCTGTGCATCCTCCTTCCCTGACGTAGGGAACTGTGCCGTTGTTTGCATACCAGAACGATGAGGACGACCTATATGTTGTGCTATAGCTAAACGCCTTCGCTTCCATCACTACAGTATAGCCACAGGCAGTGGTGTCGTTGTAGCCTGGATTGAAGTAAGATTTGCAATACCCCATATTAGCTGGGACATCTGCCTCACAGCAGCCAGACCCAGGGGAGCATGAACTCATGTTTCTCGGTTCACCATAGCATTCAGACAAGCAACCTATGCTATACTGCACAATTAGCAGAAATGCACGACACGCGTTAGCCCTGGTAGTCTTCTGCTGGTAATTAAAAGGAAACTGAAAGAAACCTAGTCTACTAAATGAAGGTGATCGATCCTTGTGATTTGATAGTAATATATAATATACAGGAGTTCCATGAGAAGCCACAAACCAGGCAGAGCTAGTATGAAAAACTCAATGTGTATGTATTGCTTTATACCATCAAAATTCATATTCACCTTATTAATCATCGTCACTCACTACTAAAAAAATGATTTTGGGAGACTCTGTTTGATTAACAGAGGCGGATAAAAAGTAAGCCAATCTCTAAAAATAGCCACCGATTTTCAGAGGCGTACATCTCATTTTGGGAGACAACACCACCTCCAAAAATCCATTAACAGAGGCAAGTATTTTGAAAATAGGAGCTATTTTCATGTTTGACTTCTAGAAGCGCGAGATGTGCACTAATTTTGGGACAGAGGGAGTACATTGCAACAAGGTCATATGTACCCAATGTTAACTGGCTACAGAGTCGTATGTGTTAGTATTGATCTCCCACCAGTTAGGCCCAACGGCCTAATTGGGCCTTGTCCTCGCGCCCTGATCGGGGGCGCCCAACCCTATATGGTTGGTGGGCCCCCGTCGCACAGCGCTATAAAGGAAGGTGGGGGCCGGGGCTCGCAGTACGAGGTTGACCGCGCCACCAGTCACCCCACCGACATCCTAAACCCTAGACCCGATCGAAAGTAGGGGCGCTGCCAGCGACGGGAAGCACCACCGACGCCGGCAACGCCACTCGACGCACACGCCGCCGCCGAGGACGCCACAGCGCCGACTCCCTCTCCACCGACCGTCGCTGCCGGCGCGCAGATGGCGTCCGTCAACGAAACCCCGACCGGAGCTTCAACAACTACGGCATTCGATGGTTTGCCACCTAACACCCCCTCTCTCTCTCTGTGAAATCCGAATACTCTATTACTATGCTAAGTATCCCGATTCGATGAACATGACTAAGAACTCTAACCTAACAATGGTACCGGAGCCACGGTTCGTCAAGAAATCAGATGCGGATCGGGAAAGAAAGTAAAAAACCGAACCCTAAGACCTAACCCTAATTCCCAAAATCAAAACTGAACAAGGGATTGAAGAAGGGGAAAAGGGAGGGTCGGATTCCAAGAACCCTAGAACTCTAATCCGAAAGAGGGGAAAAAGGGGAAGAAGAAACAAGAAGGGTCAAACCCTAACCCTAATCCCAATTTTCCATTCGGATGAACGAAAAGAAAGAAATAAAAAGCAAAGAAATCGAATCGGCTAGAACCAACCCTAACCCTAACCCTAGTTTTCCCCATTCGGATAAAACCGAAAAGAACAAACTCAAAATCAGAAAGGAAAAAATTAGGGTTAGGGTTCGTCGGATGAACCTCCACCGGCGCGGAAGAAGAAGAAGAATCGAGCCGGCTCTTTCGCCGGCGTTGGAGGAGAAACCGAGCCGAGGGCGCGGGCTCGCCGGGCTCGGCCAAGAAAGCGCCGCGGCTAGGCCGCTCGACGGCGGCGTGCTCACCCGTTGGGGAGCACGTGCGCCGGCGAGGGGGCCAGCGACGGCACCAATGCCCGCTCTGCTTTTCCTCGCTCGCGGCTGCTCGGCGGCGGCTGTCTCCGCTGCGGCTGAGAAGAGAAAAGCAGCGAGGAGAGAGAGAGGGGAAGAGCCGAATGGCTAGGGTTTTCTAGGGCGCCGGCCGCAGCGAGCATTTTGATCCATGCGAAACGGCCACTCGGCCGTCGGATCCAGACGAACGGCCGCGATTCGCTGGGCCAACTCATCGGCCCAGGCGGGAGCGAGCGCGCGCGGACGCTTTGCCGGCCCAGGCCCAGGTTGCGGCCTGGGTGCGGCCTGTGCGCGCGAGGCAAGCCGGGCCGAGCCGATTCAGCACGTCTTGGGCCACGCTGGGCTAAAAATGAAAAGAAGAACAAGAAAATTTTTCTTATTATTTTCCAGAAACAATTTTAAATGCATATTTTGATGAATTTGAATGATTTTGACACAATTTTCTGTGCAAATTTTATCCAACGATATTTTGCCCAGAAAACAATGAATTTTTTAGTGCTTCTGGAAAATAATAACATGAAAAGATTATTAATGTTTCCGCTGTGCATGATAATTATTGTTCTCTTTGATTAAATTTGAACCGACGGGATAATTTAATTTTAAGAGAAATGAATTTCTGATAATTTTGATGCGATTATGATATTGTTATTTTCGGACCAACGTTGTTAATAATAATATTATAACCTTTGATCCATGAGAAATCGTGCATTAATTTTACTTCTGCCCAACGGTGATGTAAAATGTTTTGCATGGATGAATTATAAGTTTTAATTTGACCAACGTTGAGTTAAAGCATGGAATTTTATGTATAAATGTTTCTTACTTACTCTGGTATGATTTCAGGAGGCAAATGCATTGTGAACATTGCCAACATCCCGACACTCAACGGAACCAATCACCGTGTGTGGCGGGAGAAGTATGAAATGGAACTTGCGTTGGGAGAGGTCGATTTTGCCATCACCTCACCGTGTCCTACTGAGCCAGAGGACCCGGTGAGAGGTGACAATGAATCTGACGCTGATTTCGCTTCTCGGAAGCGTGATCATGCTGAAATAAGAATGAAATATGACCTTGAACATAGGCAATGGACTCTCTCCAACCGCAAGTGTCTGTTGGTAGCCAAAGCCACCATAGAAGAACAGATAAGGGGCTCAATCCCTGAATGTGCTACTGCCAAAGAATATCTTGAGAAAATCAAGAGTCAGTTTATTGGGTCTACCAAGGCCACAGCAAGTTCACTGATTAAGAAGCTTGTGAATGAGAAATTCACTGGTGGTAGCATAAGAGAGCACATTTTGAAGATGAACACTACGGCATCCAAGCTAAAAGAAATGAATTTGAAGGAGGAGGATTTCCTGATTCATTTGATTTTTGCTTCTTTGCCGAAAGAATATGACACCTTCATTGTGAACTACAATATGCAGCCTGAAAGATGGGGCATAGAAAGACTCATCTCAATGTGTGCTCAAGAAGAGGAGAGGATAAAGTCATCACAAGGTGAATCTGCTCATTTTGTGAAGGACAACAAAAGAAAGAACTTTAATGGCAAGAATTCTAAACCACAAGGGAAACCTAAGTGGGATAAGACCTCTTCCTCCAGTTCACAGGGAAAAAAACCCCAGGATTCTGAGAATCAGCAGTATGGTGGAGCAGAAAAAGATCAGTGCAAGCACTGCTTCAAGAAGGGACACTACAAGAGGGATTGTCCAGACTTCCTGAAATCTCTGCTAAAGAAAGGTGATGAATTTATTACATTTGTAGATGAATCTCTGTATTTATGTTATGATAAATCCACTTGGTGGGTTGATTCAGGAGCAACTACTCATGTTGCAAATTCTTTACAGGGGTTAAGTGGGACGAGAACCTTGCAAAGAGGAGAAAGAACGATTAAAGTTGCAAATGGACTGCAAGCCAATGTTGAAGCCATTGGAGTTTTTTCTTTAGAATTGAATAATGGTTTTGTACTTAGACTTAAAGAAGTACTTTATGTTCCCTCTTTGCGTAGAAATTTGATAAGTGTTTCGAAACTTGATGATGATGGAATTGATTGCCATTTTGGTGATGGCAAGTGTAAGATACTGGTTAATAATAAATGTGTTGGCCTTGCCTTCCGACAAGACAAGCTTTATTTATTATCTCTTGCTGAGAATGAGAACAATGTATGTGATGAGAATGTGAATGATTCCCCATCTACGGATGTAACTAAGAAGCGGAAGAGAATTGATACTGTCTCTTCGAAATTATGGCATTGTCGCTTGGGCCATATTTCGAGGGGGAGAATGGAACGATTGGTTAAGGAATCAATTCTCCCGCGCTTAGAATTTTCAGATTTAGAACAATGTATTGATTGCATTAAAGGAAAGTATGTCAAGAAAATTAAGAAAGATGCCAAACGAAGCACAGGAATTTTAGAAATAATCCACACAGATATATGTGGTCCTTTTCCTGTGAAAAGTGTGGATGGTTATGACTCGTTTATAACATTCACAGACGACCACTCTCGTTATGGCAATATTTATCCAATTAAAGAAAGATCGGAAGCATTGGATAAATTCAAAAATTTTAAAGCTAAAGTTGAAAATCAGCACAATAAGAAAATAAAGATAGTACGATCAGACCGAGGTGGAGAGTACTATGGGCGACATACCCCATATGGCCAAATTCCTGGACCATTCGCAAGGTTCCTACAGGAAAATGGCATAGTTGCTCAGTACTCCACACCGGGGGAGCCTCAGCAGAATGGAGTGGCTGAAAGACGTAACCGTACCTTAATGGATATGGTAAGAAGCATGATGAGTTACTCCACATTACCGATTAGTTTATGGATGGAGGCACTGAAAACCGCCATTCACATACTTAATCGAGTACCAAGTAAATCGGTGCCTAAAACACCGTATGAATTATGGTCAGGAAGGGAACCCTCGCTTAACCATTTGCATGTGTGGGGCTATCCAGCTGAGGCAAAAGTGTTTAACCCAAACATAGGAAAGTTAGACTCCAAGACAGTCAGCTGCCATTTTATTGGCTATCCAGAAAGATCGAAAGGATATCGCTTCTATTGTCCTGATAGACATACGAAGATTGTAGAAACAAGACACGCTGTGTTCTTAGAGGATAACATGATCAGGGGGAGCATGGTAGCACGAGAAATCAGCCTACAGGAGAAGCGGGTACATGTACCCACTCCGATGATTGAAGAACCATTCTTCATGCTACCTGCTGCTGTTGCACCGACAGTGCAGGACACTGTAGTGCCAACACCTGTTGCAAGTTCTCCCGTGGCGACAATGAATGAACATGAGGAACCTATCCTTGAGGAGCCTATCCTTGAGGAACCTATAGAACCAAATGTTGCATATGAGGAAGAACAACAACAGCCAAATGTGGAACAAGTGCCGGAGGCACCTAGAAGGTCTCAAAGAATAAGACGATAAGCTATTACTGATGACTATGAAGTTTATGAAACAGAAGAATGTCAGATGGGGGATGATCCCACCTCATTTGAAGAAGCCATGAGAAGCGACCACTCATCAAAGTGGCTTAAGGCCATGGAAGATGAATTGAAATCAATGAGTACCAATAAAGTTTGGGACTTAGAAGATATTCCTAAAGGAGCCAAAACAGTAGGCTATAAATGGGTCTACAAAACGAAATATGACTCCCAAGGGAATATAGAAAGATTTAAAGCGCGACTTGTGGCGAAAGGCTTCACGCAAAGAGAAGGGATTGATTACAATGAGACGTTTTCTCTAGTCTCATGTAAAGATTCCTTCAGAATAATAATGGCACTTGTAGCCCACTATGATTTGGAGTTACATCAAATGGATGTAAAGACGGCTTTCCTAAACGGGGATTTGGAAGAAAATGTTTATATGGCACAACCGAAAGGTTTTGTCGTAAAAGGAAAGGAAAATATGGGATGTCGCCTGAAGAAATCAATCTATGGATTGAAACAAGCTTCAAGACAGTGGTATTTGAAGTTTGATAGAACGATAAAAGGTTTTGGGTTTGAAGAAAATGTTGAGGACAATTGCGTTTATGCAAAGTTCAGGAATGGAAAGTACATATTCCTAATTTTGTATGTGGATGATATCTTGCTTGCTAGCAGTGATATCAATCTACTAATGGAAACGAAGAAATTCTTGTCCTCGAACTTTGATATGAAAGATCTCGGTGAGGCCTCGTTCGTTTTGGGAATAGAGATTCACCGAGACAGGAGAAAAGGGGTTCTAGGATTATCGCAAAAGGCATACATAGAAAAGGTCCTGAAGAAATTTAGTATGCATGCGTGCAGTCCTTCACCTGCTCCTATAGTCAAGGGCGATAGATTTGGGGAACATCAGTGTCCCAAGAACCAATATGAAATTGACCGAATGAAAGCGGTACCGTATGCTTCAGCTGTTGGAAGTTTGCAATATGCTCAAGTGTGTACACGCCCTGACTTAGCTTTTGTTACCGGGTTACTTGGCAGATATCAAAAGAATCCAGGAATTGAACATTGGAAATTAGTGAAGAAAGTCCTACGTTATTTGCAGGGTACGAAAGGCCTCATGCTTACGTATAGAAGATCTGATTCCCTGCAGATAGAGGGGTATTCAGATTCTGATTATGCGGGAGATGAAAGAAAATCCACGTCAGGATATGTATTTACTCTTGCAGGAGGGGCTATATCGTGGAAAAGCTCCAAACAAACCGTGACTACATCCTCGACAATGTATGCCGAGTTTGTAGCATGCTATGAGGCAACGGGGCAGGTGAATTGGCTGAAGAAATTCATACCCAGATTGAAAGTGATTGATGATATAAATGAACCACTGAGATTGTATTGTGATAACAATCCAGTGGTACAGTACGCTCACAACAATAGGTCAAGTGGTGCTGCCAAACACATTGACATAAAGTACTATGTTGTGAAAGATAAAGTTCGGGATCATATAATAAATCTTGAGCATATAAGCACAGAGAAAATGCTCGTGGATCCGCTCACAAAGGGCTTACCACCCAACGTGTTCAGAGAACACATAGCCGGCATGGGTTTAAGGGAAAGCCTATGATACCCGAACATACGAAGGGTCCAAAGAAAGTTTACATTTCAAAACAGAGAATTGTATTGTGGCTGTTAGTCTAACGGCACTAATTGCTGTGACGATGGGACAGTTCTATGCACTAATCTGTGATGAAATAGGATGGAAGCAAGAAAAATATGAATTGAAAGTTTTGAGTATGAAATTAAAGAACGAAGAATAGATGAGAGATCAAGGTGGAGAATGTTAGTATTGATCTCCCACCAGTTAGGCCCAACGGCCTAATTGGGCCTTGTCCTCGCGCCCTGATCGGGGGCACCCAACCCTATATGGTTGGTGGGCCCCCGTCGCACAGCGCTATAAAGGAAGGTGGGGGCCGAGGCTCGCAGTACGAGGTTGACCGCGCCGCCAGTCACCCCACCGACATCCTAAACCCTAGACCCGATCGAAAGTAGGGGCGCTGCCAGCGACGGGAAGCACCACCGACGCCGGCAACGCCACTCGACGCACACGCCGCCGCCGAGGACGCCACAGCGCCGACTCCCTCTCCACCGACCGTCGCTGCCGGCGCGCAGATGGTGTCCGTCAACGAAACCCCGACCGGAGCTTCAACAACTACGGCATTCGATGGTTTGCCACCTAACACCCCTCTCTCTCTCTCTGTGAAATCCGAATACTCTATTACTATGCTAAGTATCCCGATTCGATGAACATGACTAAGAACTCTAACCTAACAGTATGCACTTGAGAAGTGAGTTATGTGCACCTCAATGCAAGGTTTTGACACGGTATACAGTTTAGCAACGAGCCAGGCTGAGGGAAGCTAATAGTATTGCCACTAGTTTAGCACAGGAAACTAAAGACAAGAGTTGGCTATAGATATCGTGCCAAATTAAGTATGGTAGTTCTACCAATTAATCCCCAGCCCAAAAAAATACTAATGGCAGTGAGCCAGTGACACCAACAGCTAGCAAGAAATGAAACAATGCCCAACCATTACTGCTTCATACCTTGCTTGGCCCCTGGACGCGGAGGCGGGCGGCCTCGCCGCAGGCAGCCGGCGCCGGAGCAGGGGCCTGCACGCGCAGAGCGGCAAAGGGAGCAACGCCATTTGGGGTTTGGTTGTGCCCCCGCGCCTGCCACCCTGCCAGCTACCCCACGCCCCGCCGATCGGCCGAGCCACCGGTCACATGCCCGTGACTGGCCCCGTCCCCACTCGCCTTCGCCTGTGCCTGCGCCTGTGACCGGTGGTCGTGGCCTGCCTCTTGCCGTCGTGCACGGATACGCCACCGAATCCCGGAAGGGGGGCAAGGGGCGCACGGTCGACGGACGACGGTAGAACAGGGAGGATGGAGGAAGCCGGCTCCGCCGCTCCGGCGGCTGGTGGTGGCGCGGATCGGTGATTGTGGCGGCTGGTGTGGGGGGTTGGCGGAGGAGGGGAACGGGAGGTCGGTCATCGGGACTGGCCAGCCGAACCGGCTCCCTGACTACCATGCCCTTGTCTTGTCGTTGGGCCTAACATTTGTGGGTAAGTCCTATAGGCCGTGATAAAAACGGACCGATATTATATTTATTTTTATATTTCTGATCGGATTCAAATTCGAATACGGATAGAGTCAGCCATGCTAGATGAGATACGATTGCATATCAACATCATAAATATGCGATTTGAGTATTCGAATACGGATACGGTATCGGATGTCGAATATACGGACTCGGATACGGATAAATCTGAACCCCTCTAAACGTATTCGGTCTCGAATACGGTCAGAAAATATCTGTACCATTTTCATCCCTAACTAGAGCAAAATAAGGAGAAAGCGATATTTTATTACTACCTAGCTACTATATAATAGTGGAAAGAATTTTTAAGGTTCATCTTTGATTTTTTTGTTTAGGCGATATGACCGCACCCACAGTGGATAATATGGATCCACACATGGAAAAGGTCCCAATAGACTGGACAAAAGGATAGGTTCGATCTCGTTTCAAAATTGTTCCTATTGCACTTTTTTCAAAGTCCAAATTGGCTGACTTGGAATGAACCTGAATTTCTTTATTGGCGTGTTAAACTCGGTTTAAAGTTAGATCTTAAACAACACAAAAAGTCAATAATAACAAGAAGTATATATATTTCAATGAATTCCAAAAAAAATCAGTTGGCTCGTTGTACACCTCTGACCTCTCCTACCTATCTTGTGATTAAATTCAAGTGTTTAAAATCTGGCTATAGTTAGTTTACACTGAAATTACAATGCTAGATCTTAAAATTGGATGGCCAACAAGTCACTACTAAAAAAAAACTTTTCAAGAAGCGGCTGGTAACCCTTTATAGGGGCGGTTTGCCCAGCCGCCCCTACGCAAGGGTCTATACAAATCATGCATTTGTAGAGGCGGTTCCCAGGCCGCCCCTACAAATCTGTTTGTAGGGGCGGCTGGTAATACCAGCCGCCCCTACAAATAGATTTGTAGGGGCGGCTTGTATTACCAACCGCCCTTACAAACAGGTATTTGTAGGGGCGGTTTAATCTAGAACCGTCCCTACAGTATGTTTTTTCGCAAAAAAAATCAAATTTACAATTCAAAATCGTGTTGCCGAACGTCCCACGACCATCGTTCCGAACCGCATTCGCGTTGCCGAACGCCCCGTGACCAACGTTCCGAACCGCGTTCGCGTTGCCGAACGCCCCGCGACCAACATTCCGAACCGCGTTCGCGTTGCCGAACGCACCGCGACCAGCGTTCGTGTTGCCGAACGCCCCGCGACCCCGACTACGAGCATAAGAGTATTCTATAAACTACAATTACAAGTCCAATTCACAAGAATATATACAATCCATCATTAAACATATAAATTCCATACACATTGTTATCAACATCCTAGAGCTAGTCTTTCAGTCTCACGAAGGTGTTGGTACTGAGGATTTGTACCTAACTCAGACTCTCGGTCATGGTAGGCGCCTCTAACATGTACAATCTGGTCCAATATGAAGTTGCAAAGGTCGCCGACGAGCTCGAAGAGTTGGTCATCCCTATATGGGTCTCTTTTTATTCATTTCTCTTCTCTCCACTACAAGAGAATAAGTTTCGGTTTAGTATTTCATACCATTTATGAAGTTTTTATACTACGGGTGAAGAGGTTTAAACTTACCCTTAAGGAGTGTCTCCTGTAGGCACCGGTGTTACTCATTATAAAACATATATAGTCTCCACAATGTACACTCACAGGCTTCTGCTTGGGCACTGTGTGTTTTGCATATAAAAATGTTAAGTAATGCTTTTGACAGCCATGTAATGGAGTACTGAAGAAGTATGTTACACTTACCGCATATAGTGTTTTTATAGCCAGCTTTTCCTTCCTTGCTGGATCATGCCTTCCATGATGATTAGTGACATAGAACCTAAATGCCCTGTTCGAATTATTTTAGCAAATACAACTTGTTAGTATCCAAAAGTGAACGTTACAAGTATGTATACAAACATATAAGCCAATGATGATTGTCGATATGTATACGTCTTGAGAATTGATATGAAGTCTTTATATGTCACCGTGTCCTTATCTAATGAATCAAAGACCCATGCCATGCTCCTCCCGACATCGACGGCTATACAAATCCAGTGGTTGCTGTATGAATTTAATCATAGAACTAGATAAGCTCTTTTGCATCATATAAAATATATCGAACAAAGCTTTAAGTATAGAGTTGAGCTTACTCGAAGTTGTATGGTAGCCACATAGTAGAGTGTTGTTGGAGATTTTTGAAAGCAGGGCAATGTATGCTGTAACCTTAAGGGACTCTTCCCTTAGTTTCACCGTATGGATATGCTCTTTCTCCTGAAGAGTCTTGTAACACCCTAAAAAATTACATTCTTTTAAAATTAGTAAATTGATTTATTTATGCAAATATGTGTGCATTAAAATATAGGAAAATAATAAATTTTGTGGAATTAAAATTAAATATAAGGTTAGAAACTTCTTGATGCATACATGCTGCTGCATATCTAATTTTGTGATGATTGATCTTGATTCAAAGTTCAAATGAATTCAAAACCTATTTGAAAATGCTTTTGGAAATCTATTTGGAAAAAGAAAAAAAATGCAAAATTCATTTTCCCCCTCCCTTCTTGATTTTTGGCCCGCAGGCCTTCTCTCCTCACCGCGCCAGCCTAGCTCCCTCCCGCAGCCCAGCTCGCGCGATGCGCCCTGTCAGCCTAGCTCGCCTCCCCCTTGCGCGCTGCGCGGCCCAGCACCGCTGCCGGCCCAGCCCAGCCGAACGGCCTGGCAGCAACCGTCGCCGCGTCTCCTTCCCCAGCCGCTAACGCCCGGGCCCCGCCTGTCGGCGCCGTCCCCTTCCTCCACGTGGCTCGGAACCGCCCGCGCCTGGCGCAGCTGCAACCGCCGCCCACGACGTGCGTCGTGGGAGCGCCCCCCGCTCCTCGGCCTCGATTTATAGGAGCTGAGCCCCCCCCCCCCCCCGCGCGCCCCCTGCTGTTCCCCGCTCCTTTTCTTCACGCTCGCCGTGCACGGAAGACGTAACTGCTGAGCCGAAGGTGGCCGGGATCCGCCGTCCTCACCTCCGCACGGACCGCCGTCCCCGAGCCTTCCCCGTCCTCGTTTTTCCCCGTGGTGAGAATCCCCTCGCTCTCCTCTTTCTTCCCGACCTTTTTCCTTGGCTTTTGGCGGCCTATTTGGCCATTGCTGCATGCGTCCGCGAGCTATGGCCGCCGGCCATGGCGTCCGCCGCCTCGGCTCCCTCCTCCGGCTGTCGTAACGGCCATTGGCGAGTTTCCCTTCGCCCCAGCTAACTCCCGGTGTCCTCGGTTCTTTGAACTGTGGCCCATAGGCCGTGTTCCGTGCGCGCCAGAGACCTCCACGCCGCCGGCCATGGAGTTTGCCGCCGGCGTCACTGTTCCGGCCGGACCCCTTCCTTCTCTCCCCCCTCTGATCTAATCCGAGCCACCCATCCTTGATCCAACAGCCAAGAACGTCCGGTACCCCTTTGCGTGGCAGATTTGCAAAAAGAGACCCTGTACTTTTATAAGTCCTAACCCGCAGTCCAAAGCGCATTTCCTTTATTACGCATTTTCGTTTTGAAAGCGTAAAGTTCACTGCTTAAGTCTAAAATACGTTTTTAGTATTTACAGAAATGCCATTTGAACTGTTTTGCTTATAAAATTGTCGTTTTAGCTCCGAATTGATCCATTCAAATCGCGTTAGCTTCGTAATTCCATAAGCTACATGTTAGAACCACTGTTAGTCAAGTTTGGAACATTTTAATTTCCTTGTTAGATTTAATTAAATATATTGCTGTAGGAAATCCCGTTTAAATCATAACTTTCGCATTTTAGCTCCGTTTTTCGTGAACTTCGCATTGACGTGGACGTAGCGAGACATAGATTATTTTCACAAACATTTTATCTTGTTTTCTATACTGTTGGTGTACTGTTCTAATGATAGGAATGTTTGCTTTACATGAATGCTTTTGGAATGTTGTATGTTGCCGTGTTGGTCGCGTTCAGACGGTGAGGAGAACGTTGGAGACCAAGAATTCTTCGACGACTAGCGGGACCAGCAAGAGTTTGTGAATCAAGGCAAGTATAGCATGGGCCTACCTTGATGTCCTATTTCACTTTAATCAATTACTCATGTGCATGTGTCTAATTTTGATAACCCTAAGGACATTCTAGACATTTGATGACTTGTTCCCTTGACTCCTATGGGGTAATTGCATATGGGTAGATTGCTAGTGCTCTAACTGAACTTGATCTACATGATGATGAATGACTCTATGGAACTAAGAGTTTAACATGATATATAACAACTGCTCCATAGGGCGAAGGTGCAAATGACCTTTGATCATGTTGCTCCCGGCCCTCCATAAGGACTTATCTGTCGACAAAAGCTGGGATTGATAGTGCAACCGGGAGAGTCATATGGCTCTGACTTTAGCTCAGTAACAGGACCTTTTCTAGCTAGTTAGAGGTTACCTTTTGGCGCAAATGGGGCTTGCCACATTGGGTATAGGGCTACCTCTGTTCCTATGAGTATAGCCGTGATGGATATGTGCCATAGGAAAGGGGGGTTCCTACATCTGCCTGCCAAGGAAACCTAGCGGCCCTAACTTGTTAGAGAAACCTATGAAATGGCTTCATAGTGTACCCTGCCCGCTCACCTTGGCAGTGACATGGGAGTAATTAACCCGGGCATATGGAAATCATGACTTGCGGTGAATGTGCACCACCTCTGCAGAGGGTAACAAACTATTATAACAGCCGTGCTCACGGTCACGAGCGGCCCGGAAAACTCACAGAATAACTGGATACTTATTGATGATCAATTAAGATGTTCTATGATGTTATATGAAACATTTGACCCTGATATCTGTTCTTATGGGATTAAATGGGAGCTTAAGCATAATTTGACAATACCTGAGAATAAAAGCTTGACCTACTAAAAATGCTAACTGCAGTAAACCAGTGTCAACCTTTTGAGCTTCATAACCCCATGTTAACTTGTTAAGTACGGGATGTACTTACGCTTGTTTATTTTCTTTATTTGGATAAAAATCCCAGATGGGTAACAGATGACAACGGGTATGAGGAATTCCCGGAGGATTTTTAGGCTTGTGGTCAACCAGTTGACCTTCCCTGTGATGAAGCCCACGAGAGTTTTATTATCTTTTTACTTTCCGCTGTGTGATGTAAGACTAAGTTATATTATGGATCTGATGTAAGGACACCGTGATGATACTTTATGTAATTTGTCAGCTTGTATGTGTGATTGATTCCTGGGCACACACGAGTTTTGTGCATTCAATTTTATCCTAAAAATTGGGTGTGACAAATTGGTATCAGAGCCGTATTGACTATAGGACGCAAGCCTAGTTAGAAAATGGTCGTTTTAGCATCTTTGCTCCTATGGTTTCTTGCTTACTGTCTTATTCTTGTTATTTTATTAAAATATTTATGCTTTTCATACCTTAATCTATTATTTAAAATTGTTGATTCTAATTCTATCTCACTTTAAATCTATAGATGTCTCATAACCCGAAGACTGCTCGCCTCAGCACCGCTGGCTATCGTGCCCTGTTCACCCCGCGAGCCCCACAGGCGGAGAAGGAGATTGTGATCATCTCCGACGACGAGGAGATGGCTACCCCGACGCCTGCACCTGCTCCTACTCCAGTTGTCGCGCCGGTCTATCCTGTCATAGCTACACCTGAGGAGTCGACGGCTACTTCCCCTACACCTGCACCATCCCCAGCTGTCCCCGTGGTGGATGAGGAGATTGGCTGGAAGTGCAAGTACTACTTCAAGCCAGCCCCAGAGACAGCCTACTACCACACCCTCCTCACTCATGTGCTGGACGACTACTACCCCGACTTGCACGCCTCCATCAGCTACCACTGCGCCGAGTACCGCATCCATTGGAGGCTACCTTCTAGAAGGTAGAGCTAGTGGTCACCGCTTGGAACGACGTCAAGAATGGACATGAGGTGGAGACTGTCCACTGTGCCCCTGCCAGGAGAGCCCATGCCTTGGATGGCATGGAGGATGCAGCACAGAACGCCTACATCCACTACCATGGGCGTCGCTTTGAGGCCATGAGGGAGGATCGCTTCAGGTTCCTTCCTCGAAATGATCATGAGGGTGTTTGGCAGGTTTTGGCTCCACCAGAGAGTGACCCAACTTTGGAAGCAACGGTGCAGCATGTCCACGCTATGCAGGGAGTGGATGAGGAAGTCAAAGGAGAACTGCATGCATCTTAGAGGGCTCAGAGACGCCTCCAGAAGCAAGTGGATGAACTTCGAGCTCAACATGGACAGCCATCCATCTACAAGAAGAAGCGCCGGACCTTCACCATGATTGACACCGCTCCATAGGTGTTAGGTGCCTTGATCTAGATTACCACGTCGTTAGTTCGTGTTTCTTATTTAGTCTTGTTTGGTCCTGTGAACTTGGATGATTAGATGTTTAATTTATGAACTTGGTTGATTTGGTATTTGCTTGATTGCTGGAAGTTTGTGGGCATGTCCAGAACTTCCTTAGATTGGAACTTTAAGTTTAGAATGAAATCTTAATGCAGATGTTTCGCTTTACCTTATCTCTGCTGTGCTGATTTCTGGAGCAGTCTGTGTTCTTTATCTGGTATCTCGAAATCTGGGCTGTCAAAAATTCTGAAATTTTTGTGGAGATAACTAGACTTCTGTATCTTTCAAATGTCTCTAGAATCACATCAATATCTGTTCAGGTTTGTGAGATCTAGCTGACACAAGTTGATGTTCCTGCGCTGTCTGGAACCCAGAACAGTTTCGGTTTAGCTCTACTTTTGACCATGTGTGTGTCAGAATTTGTAAAAATGATCTAAATAAAAGTTGTAGCTGATCTCCTAAGCTTTCTAACAAATCTTGGTGCACCTCTGTTGGATCTCTAAAACTCGAGTTATAATAGTTTTACTGAACTGCTGAATTTGAATCTTGTCCATAAAATTCTCAGCATTGTTTCTTATCTTTTGTAAGCTCTCTATAATTGGAAAATCTCTAAATTTTGCACATTTGTTGGAAAACAGATGGCCGCAAGAGGAGGAAGAGGCAGAGGTCATGGTCGTGGACATGATGCTCTCATAAATCCACCACCACCGCCACCTGTGACTATGGAACAAATATTGGGAATGCAAGCGCAGCTGATGCAAGCTATGATGCATCGCTTGGACAATGAACCTGCAAGAGGACCACCGCCTGTTCAGGTCAGAGATAAGCGTGGAGAGTTTATGAAAGGTCGTCCACCGGTGTTCACCCATGCCTCAGACCCTATGGAGGTAGATGATTGGTTGCGTGCTGTGGAGAAACAACTGAACATAGCACAATGCAACGACCTTGAGAAGGTGTTGTACGCTTTTGGACAACTCCAAGGAGCTGCTCAGGATTGGTGGGAATCATTCCAGTTTGGACGTCCCAACAATGCTCCTGCTATCACCTGGCAGGAATTCAAGGACAATTTCTGGTCATACCATATTCCCGATGGACTAGTGGAACTGAAGCAAGAATTTAGGTCCCTCAAGCATGGATCCATGACTGTGGCGGAGTATCGGGACAAGTTCGCACAACTATCACGCTATGCTCCAAATGATGTAGCGGACGACAAGGATAAGTAATGCCGTTTCCTCAAGGGACTCTATGATGGACTGCAGCTCTAGCTGATGTCTAATACCTACCCTAACTTCCAGTCTTTGGTGAATCGTGCTATCGTGATTGATGATAAGCGCAAGGAGATGGAAGCTAAGAAGAGAAGGCTCCAAGGGCAAGCTTCTGGAAGCAACACTCGCCCATGTGCTTATCCCCAGCAAGGTTTCCAGCAGAGGAATCAAGGACCAACTCACCAGGGAAACCATGGTCAGTATCCTCAGCGGAACCAGTTCCAGCAACGCCCTTAGTACCAGCAACAATTTGGAAATCAACGTCCCCCACAACAGACCAGCAATCCTGCAACACGCCAGGGAGTGCCCAACAATGCTCCTATGAAGAGTGGTGCACCCAACAATCCCAACACCTGCTATCACTGTGGAGAAGTAGGTCACTATGCTCATCAGTGTCCTAAGAAGCAGAACCAACAAGCACCTCAGAACCAGACCAGCAATCAGAAGTTCAACGCCCGACCACCTCACACTGTGAAGGTGAATTATGTGTCATCGGATGTAGCTCAGGAGACGCCTGAGGTCATGTTGGGTACGTTCAGCGTCAACTCTATCTCTGCTACCGTACTTTTTGATTCTGGTGCTTCGCATTCTTTTATCTCCCAAGCTTTTGTTAGAATGCATAGCATACCTTTGTGTGCCATGAAAAACCCCATACTAGTAAATTCCCCGGGAGGTAGTATGCCCGCTTCTTATTGGAGCCCCTCAACTAGCATTTCCTTAAGGGGGTAGACTTCAAAGTGAAGCCTATTGTGTTGAGAACAGCGGGAATTGATCTTATTCTGGGAATGGATTGGATGAAACAACACCGGGCAGTGATTCAGTGTCAGGAGAAATCTGTGGTTGTGACATCACTCAATGGAGATAGAATCTATGTAGAAGTGGTAGTGCAAGCCCAGCCTACAGCCACAGTGAACCAGCTAGATGGTGAATTCAATGAACAAGATCGTGTCGTGGAGGAGTTCCTGGATGTCTTCCCCGATGACTTGCTAGGTATGCCACCTGACCGAGACATTGAATTTATTATTGAATTATTACCTGGAACTACACCAATAGCTAAACGTCCATATAGAATGGGAGTTAATGAATTAGAAGAGCTTAAGAAACAACTAAAAGAGTTGCAAGAAAAAGGTTTCATACGCCCCAGTTCTTCCCCATGGGGGGCACCTGTGATCTTTGTGGATAAGAAGGATGGTAGTCAACGGATGTGTGTGGATTACCGCTCACTTAATGAGGTTACAATCAAGAATAAATACCCTTTGCCTAGGATTGATGATTTATTTGATCAGTTGAGAGGAGCCCATGTGTTCTCCAAGATTGATCTCCGCTCAGGGTATCATCAGCTTAAGATTTGAAACTCAGACATACCCAAGACAGCATTCACTACACGGTATGGATTATATGAGTACACTGTGATGTCTTTTGGATTAACCAATGCACCTGCATACTTCGTGTATCTGATGAATAAGGTGTTCATGGAGTTTCTGGATAAATTTGTGGTGGTATTCATAGATGACATACTAATATTCTCCAAGACTGAAGAAGAACATGCTGAACATATAAGGTTGGTCTTGCAAAAGCTTAGAGAACATAAGTTGTACGCTAAGCAGAGCACGTGTGAGTTTTGGTTGAAGGAAGTCTCTTTTCTGGGTCATGTTGTCTCCAATGGTGGAATAGCAGTGGATCCAGGCAAAGTGCAAGATGTATTAAATTGGAAACCACCAACCACTGTAAGTGAGATTCGTAGCTTTTTGGGATTGGCTGGATACTACAGAAGGTTCATTGAAGGTGTTTCCAAGCTAGCCAAGCCTATGACAGCTCTGTTGGAAAAGAATGCTAAGTATGTATGGTCGGATAAATGCCAGGCAAACTTTGATGAGCTAAAGAAGAGATTGACTACAGCTCCAGTATTAATTCTTCCCGATTTAAGCAAGAACTTCTCTATATATTGTGATGCATCCCGTTTGGGCCTTGGATGTGTGCTTATGCAAGAAGGAAGAGTGGTGGCATATGCATCTAGACAACTAAGGAAGCATGAGTTGAATTATCCTACTCATGACTTGGAATTGGCAGCTGTGGTTCATGCTTTGAAGATCTGGAGACATTATCTAATTGGACATAAGAGTGATATCTATACTGATCATAAGAGTTTGAAGTATATCTTCACCCAATTAGATCTGAATCTGAGACAATGTCGTTGGTTGGAATTGATCAAAGACTATGATTTGGAAGTGCATTATCACCCGGGAAAGGCAAACGTCGTGGCGGATGCACTTAGCAGAAAGAGCTATGCCAATGGACTTCAGATAACATCTATGTCAGCAGAGTTGAGTGCTGAAATGGAGTATCTCAACTTGAGCCTTATCACTAATGCAATGGAATTGGTGATAGAGCCTACATTGGAGCAAGAGATACGAAAAGGTCAATTGGAGGATGAAAAACTTAAGGAGATAGCAGAGAATGTAGTGCTTGGAAAGGCACCCGGATTCAGAATGGATGAGAATGGCACTCTTTGGTTCAGAAAAAGGATATGTGTACCTGAAGTGAAGGCTATCCGTGATGCAATTCTACAAGAGGCCCATGAGTCTGCTTATTCTATACATCCCGGAAGTACCAAGATGTATTTGGATCTCAAAGAGAAGTATTGGTGGTATGGTTTGAAGAGAGATGTGGCAGAATATGTGGCTTTGTGTGACACTTGTCAAGAGTGAAAGCTGAGCATCAAAGACCTGCAGGGTTACTACAACCAATGAAGATTCCTGAATGGAAATGGAAAGAAGTTGGTATGGATTTATTGTAGGACTGCCCCGCACTCAAAGAGGCTATGATTCAATATGGGTAATAGTGGATAGACTCACCAAGGTTGCCCACTTTTTACCAGTCAAGACTACCTATACGGGTGCAAGACTAGCAGAGTTGTATATGGAAAGAATAGTGTGCCTACATGGTGTTCCCAAGAAAATTGTGTCAGATAGAGGCACTCAGTTTACATCGCAATTCTGGCATAAAGTACATAGATCTTTAGGGACAAAGTTGAATTTCAGTTCTGCTTACCACCCGCAAACTGATGGACAGACTAAAAGGATCAACTAAATTTTGGAAGATATGTTGAGAGCTTGTGCATTACAGTATGGTGATAGTTGGGATAAGAGTCTGCCATACGCAGAGTTCTCGTAGAACAACAGTTATCAGAAGAGTCTCAAGATGGCACCTTTCGAGGCGTTGTATGGACGTAAATGTAGAACGCCTTTGTTCTGGAATCAGACTGAAGAAACTCAAGTGTTTGGACCCGATGTCCTTAGAGACGCGGAAGAACAAGTGAGAATGATTAGAGACAATTTGAGAGTAGCTCAGTCCCGACAGAAGAGTTACGCTGATATTTGCAGAAGAGAGCTGACTTTCGAGATTGGTGATTATGTGTACTTGAAGGTGTCACCAATGAGAAGTGTGAGAAGATTCAATATGAAGGGAAAGTTAGCACCAAGGTATATTGGACCTTTTAAGATCCTAGAGAGACGAGGAGAAGTAGCTTATCAGTTGGAACTGCCTGAGAGTTTGTCAGGTGTGCACAACGTGTTCCATGTTTCCCAATTGAAGAAGTGTTTGAGGGTACCAGAAGAGCAAATTCCTTTGGAAGAACTTGCTGTCAAGGAAGATCTTACTTATGAAGACTATCCGATAAAGATCTTGGAAACTGCCGAAAGAGTTACAAGAAGCCAAACTGTAAAGATGTGCAAGGTGCAGTGGAATCGATATACAGAGGATGAGGCTACTTGGGAAAGAGAAGAGGATCAGAGAAAGACTTATCCCCAACTGTTTGAGTAAGCAACCACCCGAATCTCGAGGACGAGATTCATCTTAAGGGGGGTAGAATTGTAACACCCTAAAAAATTACATTCTTTTAAAATTAGTAAATTGATTTATTTATGCAAATATGTGTGCATTAAAATATAGGAAAATAATAAATTTTGTGGAATTAAAATTAAATATAAGGTTAGAAACTTCTTGATGCATACATGCTGCTGCATATCTAATTTTGTGATGATTGATCTTGATTCAAAGTTCAAATGAATTCAAAACGTATTTGAAAATGCTTTTGGAAATCTATTTGGAAAGAGAAAAAAATGCAAAATTCATTTTTCCCCTCCCTTCTTGATTTTCGGCCCGTGGGCCTTCTCTCCTCACCGCGCCAGCCCAGCTCCCTCCCGCAGCCCAGCTCGCTCGATGCGCCCTATCAGCCCAGCTCGCCTCCCCCTTGCGTGTTGTGCGGCCTAGCACCGCTGCCGGCCCAGCCCAGCCGAACGGCCTGGCAGCAACCGTCGCCGCGTCTCCTTCCCTAGCCGCTGACACTCGGGCCCCGCCTATCGGCGCCGTCCCCTTCCTCCGCGCGGCTCAGAACCGCCCGCGCCTGGCGCAGCTGCAACCGCCGCCCACGACGTGCGTCGTGGGAGCGCCCCCCGCTCCTCGGCCTCGATTTATAGGAGCCGAGCCCCCCCCCCCGCGCGCCCCCTACTGTTCCCCGCTCCTTTTCTTCACGCTCGCCATGCACGGAAGCCGTAACTACCGAGCCAAAGGTGGCCAGGATCCGCCGTCTTCACCTCCGCACGGACCGTCGTCCCCGAGCCTTCCCCGTCCTCGTTTTTCCCCACGGTGAGAATCCCCTCGCTCTCCTCTTTCTTCCCGACCTTTTTCCTTGGCTTTTGGTGGCCTGTTTGGCCATTGCTGCATGCGTCCACGAGCTTTGGCCGCCGGCCATGGCGTCCGCCGCCTCGGCTCCCTCCTCTGGCCGCCGTAACGGCCATTGGCGAGTTTCCCTTCGCCCTAGCTAACTCCCGGTGTCCTCGGTTCTTCGAACCGTGGCCCATAGGTCATGTTCCGTGCGCACCAGAGACCTCCACGCCGCCGGCCATGGAGTTTGCCGCCGGCGTCACTGTTCCGGCCGGACCCCTTCCTTCTCTCCCCCCCTCTGATCTAATCCGAGCCACCCATCCTTGATCCAACGGCCGAGAACGTCCGGTACCCTTCGCGTGGCAGATTTGCAAAAGAGACCCTGTACTTTTATAAGTCCTAACCTGCAGTCCAAAGCGCATTTCCTTTATTACGCATTTTCGTTTTGAAAGCGTAAAGTTCACTGCTTAAGTCTAAAATACGTTTTTCAGTATTTACAGAAATGCCATTTAAACTGTTTTGCTTATAAAATTATCGTTTTAGCTCCGAATTGATCCATTCAAATCGCGTTAGCTTCGTAATTCCATAAGCTACATGTTAGAACCACTGTTAGTCAAGTTTGGAACATTTTAATTTCCTGGTTAGATTTAATTAAATATATTGCTGTAGGAAATCCCGTTTAAATCATAACTTTCGCATTTTAGCTCTATTTTTCGTGAACTTCGCGTTGACGTGGACGTAGCGAGACGTAGATTATTTTCACAAACATTTTATCTTGTTTTCTATACTGTTGGTGTATTGTTCTAATGATAGGAATGTTTGCTTTGCATGAATGCTTTTGGAATGTTCTATGTTGCCGTGTTGGTCGCGTTCAGACGGTGAGGAGAACGTTGGAGACCAAGAATTCTTCGACGACCAGCGGGACCAGCAAGAGTTTGTGAATCAAGGCAAGTATAGCATGGGCCTACCTTGATGTCCTATTTCACTTTAATCAATTACTCATGTGCATGTGTCTAATTTTGATAACCCTAAGGACATTCTAGACATTTGATGACTTGTTCCCTTGACTCCTATGGGGTAATTGCATATGGGTAGATTGCTAGTGCTCTAACTGAACTTGATCTACATGATGATGAATGACTCTATGGAACTAAGAGTTTAACATGATATATAATAACTGCTCCATAGGGCGAAGGTGCAAATGACCTTTGATCATGTTGCTCCCGGCCCTCCATAAGGACTTATCTGTCGGCAAAAGCTGGGATTGACAGTGCAAACCGGGAGAGTCATATGGCTCTGACTTTAGCTCAGTAATAGGACCTTTTCTAGCTAGTTAGAGGTTACCTTTTGGCGCAAATGGGGCTTGCCACGTTGGGTATAGGGCTGCCTCTGTTCCTATGAGTATAGCCACGATGGATATGTGCCATAGGAAAGGAGGGGTTCCTACATCTGCCTACCAAGGAAACCTAGCGGCCCTAACTTGTTAGAGAAACCTATGAAATGGCTTCATAGTGTACCCTGCCCGCTCACCTTGGCAGTGACATGGGAGTAATTAACCCGGGCATATGGGAATCATGACTCGCGGTGAATGTGCACCAGCTCTGCAGAGGGTAACAAACTATTATAACAGCCGTGCTCACGGTCACGAGCGGCCCGGAAAACTCACAGAATAACTGGATACTTGTTGATGATCAATTAAGATGTTCTATGATGTTATATGAAACATTTGACCCTGATATCTATTCTTATGGGATTAAATGGGAGCTTAAGCATAATTTGACAATACCTGAGAATAAAAGCTTGACCTACTAAAATGCTAACTGCAGTAAACCAGTGTCCATCTTTTGAGCTTCATAACCCCATGTTAACTTATTAAGTACGAGATGTACTTACGCTTGTTTATTTTCTTTATTTGGATAAAAATCCCGATGGGTAACAGATGACAACGGGTATGAGGAATTCTCGGAGGATTTTTAGGCTTGTGGTCAACTAGTTGACCTTCCCTGTGATGAAGCCCACAAGAGTTTTATTATCTTTTTACTTTCCGTTGTGTGATGTAAGACTAAGTTGTATTATGGATCTGATGTAAGGACACCGTGATGATACTTTATGTAATTTGTCAGCTTGTATGTGTGATTGATTCCCTGGGCACACACGAGTTTTGTGCATTCAATTTTATCCTAAAAATTGGGTGTGACAAATTGGTATCAGAGCCGTATTGACTATAGGACGCAAGCCTAGTTAGAAAATGGTCGTTTTAGCATCTTTGCTCCTATGGTTTCTTGCTTACTGTCTTATTCTTGTTATTTTATTAAAATATTTATGCTTTTCATACCTTAATCTATTATTTAAAATTGTTGATTCTAATTCTATCTCACTTTAAATCTATAGATGTCTCATAACCCGAAGACTGCTCGCCTCAGCACCGCTGGCTATCGTGCCCTGTTCACCCCGCGAGCCCCACAGGCGGAGAGAAGGAGATTGTGATCATCTCCGACGACGAGGAGATGGCTACCCCGACGCCTGCACCTGCTCCTACTCCAGTTGTCGCGCCGGTCTATCCTGTCATAGCTACACCTGAGGAGTCGACGGCTACTTCCCCTACACCTGCACCATCCCCAGCTGTCCCCGTGGTGGATGAGGAGATTGGCTGGAAGTGCAAGTACTACTTCAAGCCAGCCCCAGAGACAGCCTACTACCACACCCTCCTCACTCATGTGCTGGACGACTACTACCCCGACTTGCACGCCTCCATCAGCTACCACTGCGCCGAGTTACCGCATCCATTGGAGGCTACCTTCTAGAAGGTAGAGCTAGTGGTCACCGCTTGGAACGACGTCAAGAATGGACATGAGGTGGAGACTGTCCACTGTGCCCCTGCCAGGAGAGCCCATGCCTTGGATGGCATGGAGGATGCAGCACAGAACGCCTACATCCACTACCATGGGCGTCGCTTTGAGGCCATGAGGGAGGATCGCTTCAGGTTCCTTCCTCGAAATGATCATGAGGGTGTTTGGCAGGTTTTGGCTCCACCAGAGAGTGACCCAACTTTGGAAGCAACGGGTGCAGCATGTCCACGCTATGCAGGGAGTGGATGAGGAAGTCAAAGGAGAACTGCATGCATCTTAGAGGGCTCAGAGACGCCTCCAGAAGCAAGTGGATGAACTTCGAGCTCAACATGGACAGCCATCCATCTACAAGAAGAAGCGCCGGACCTTCACCATGATTGACACCGCTCCATAGGTGTTAGGTGCCTTGATCTAGATTACCACGTCGTTAGTTCGTGTTTCTTATTTAGTCTTGTTTGGTCCTGTGAACTTGGATGATTAGATGTTTAATTTATGAACTTGGTTGATTTGGTATTTGCTTGATTGCTGGAAGTTTGTGGGCATGTCCAGAACTTCCTTAGATTGGAACTTTAAGTTTAGAATGAAATCTTAATGCAGATGTTTCGCTTTACCTTATCTCTGCTGTGCTGATTTCTGGAGCAGTCTGTGTTCTTTATCTGGTATCTCGAAATCTGGGCTGTCAAAAATTCTGAAATTTTTGTGGAGATAACTAGACTTCTGTATCTTTCAAATGTCTCTAGAATCACATCAATATCTGTTCAGGTTTGTGAGATCTAGCTGACACAAGTTGATGTTCCTGCGCTGTCTGGAACCCAGAACAGTTTCGGTTTAGCTCTACTTTTGACCATGTGTGTGTCAGAATTTGTAAAAATGATCTAAATAAAAGTTTGTAGCTGATCTCCTAAGCTTTCTAACAAATCTTGGTGCACCTCTGTTGGATCTCTAAAACTCGAGTTATAATAGTTTTACTGAACTGCTGAATTTGAATCTTGTCCATAAAATTCTCAGCATTGTTTCTTATCTTTTGTAAGCTCTCTATAATTGGAAAATCTCTAAATTTTGCACATTTGTTGGAAAACAGATGGCCGCAAGAGGAGGAAGAGGCAGAGGTCATGGTCGTGGACATGATGCTCTCATAAATCCACCACCACCGCCACCTGTGACTATGGAACAAATATTGGGAATGCAAGCGCAGCTGATGCAAGCTATGATGCATCGCTTGGACAATGAACCTGCAAGAGGACCACCGCCTGTTCAGGTCAGAGATAAGCGTGGAGAGTTTATGAAAGGTCGTCCACCGGTGTTCACCCATGCCTCAGACCCTATGGAGGTAGATGATTGGTTGCGTGCTGTGGAGAAACAACTGAACATAGCACAATGCAACGACCTTGAGAAGGTGTTGTACGCTTTTGGACAACTCCAAGGAGCTGCTCAGGATTGGTGGGAATCATTCCAGTTTGGACGTCCCAACAATGCTCCTGCTATCACCTGGCAGGAATTCAAGGACAATTTCTGGTCATACCATATTCCCGATGGACTAGTGGAACTGAAGCAAGAATTTAGGTCCCTCAAGCATGGATCCATGACTGTGGCGGAGTATCGGGACAAGTTCGCACAACTATCACGCTATGCTCCAAATGATGTAGCGGACGACAAGGATAAGTAATGCCGTTTCCTCAAGGGACTCTATGATGGACTGCAGCTCTAGCTGATGTCTAATACCTACCCTAACTTCCAGTCTTTGGTGAATCGTGCTATCGTGATTGATGATAAGCGCAAGGAGATGGAAGCTAAGAAGAGAAGGCTCCAAGGGCAAGCTTCTGGAAGCAACACTCGCCCATGTGCTTATCCCCAGCAAGGTTTCCAGCAGAGGAATCAAGGACCAACTCACCAGGGAAACCATGGTCAGTATCCTCAGCGGAACCAGTTCCAGCAACGCCCTTAGTACCAGCAACAATTTGGAAATCAACGTCCCCCACAACAGACCAGCAATCCTGCAACACGCCAGGGAGTGCCCAACAATGCTCCTATGAAGAGTGGTGCACCCAACAATCCCAACACCTGCTATCACTGTGGAGAAGTAGGTCACTATGCTCATCAGTGTCCTAAGAAGCAGAACCAACAAGCACCTCAGAACCAGACCAGCAATCAGAAGTTCAACGCCCGACCACCTCACACTGTGAAGGTGAATTATGTGTCATCGGATGTAGCTCAGGAGACGCCTGAGGTCATGTTGGGTACGTTCAGCGTCAACTCTATCTCTGCTACCGTACTTTTTGATTCTGGTGCTTCGCATTCTTTTATCTCCCAAGCTTTTGTTAGAATGCATAGCATACCTTTGTGTGCCATGAAAAACCCCATACTAGTAAATTCCCCGGGAGGTAGTATGCCCGCTTCTTATTGGAGCCCCTCAACTAGCATTTCCTTAAGGGGGTAGACTTCAAAGTGAAGCCTATTGTGTTGAGAACAGCGGGAATTGATCTTATTCTGGGAATGGATTGGATGAAACAACACCGGGCAGTGATTCAGTGTCAGGAGAAATCTGTGGTTGTGACATCACTCAATGGAGATAGAATCTATGTAGAAGTGGTAGTGCAAGCCCAGCCTACAGCCACAGTGAACCAGCTAGATGGTGAATTCAATGAACAAGATCGTGTCGTGGAGGAGTTCCTGGATGTCTTCCCCGATGACTTGCTAGGTATGCCACCTGACCGAGACATTGAATTTATTATTGAATTATTACCTGGAACTACACCAATAGCTAAACGTCCATATAGAATGGGAGTTAATGAATTAGAAGAGCTTAAGAAACAACTAAAAGAGTTGCAAGAAAAAGGTTTCATACGCCCCAGTTCTTCCCCATGGGGGGGCACCTGTGATCTTTGTGGATAAGAAGGATGGTAGTCAACGGATGTGTGTGGATTACCGCTCACTTAATGAGGTTACAATCAAGAATAAATACCCTTTGCCTAGGATTGATGATTTATTTGATCAGTTGAGAGGAGCCCATGTGTTCTCCAAGATTGATCTCCGCTCAGGGTATCATCAGCTTAAGATTTGAAACTCAGACATACCCAAGACAGCATTCACTACACGGTATGGATTATATGAGTACACTGTGATGTCTTTTGGATTAACCAATGCACCTGCATACTTCGTGTATCTGATGAATAAGGTGTTCATGGAGTTTCTGGATAAATTTGTGGTGGTATTCATAGATGACATACTAATATTCTCCAAGACTGAAGAAGAACATGCTGAACATATAAGGTTGGTCTTGCAAAAGCTTAGAGAACATAAGTTGTACGCTAAGCAGAGCACGTGTGAGTTTTGGTTGAAGGAAGTCTCTTTTCTGGGTCATGTTGTCTCCAATGGTGGAATAGCAGTGGATCCAGGCAAAGTGCAAGATGTATTAAATTGGAAACCACCAACCACTGTAAGTGAGATTCGTAGCTTTTTGGGATTGGCTGGATACTACAGAAGGTTCATTGAAGGTGTTTCCAAGCTAGCCAAGCCTATGACAGCTCTGTTGGAAAAGAATGCTAAGTATGTATGGTCGGATAAATGCCAGGCAAACTTTGATGAGCTAAAGAAGAGATTGACTACAGCTCCAGTATTAATTCTTCCCGATTTAAGCAAGAACTTCTCTATATATTGTGATGCATCCCGTTTGGGCCTTGGATGTGTGCTTATGCAAGAAGGAAGAGTGGTGGCATATGCATCTAGACAACTAAGGAAGCATGAGTTGAATTATCCTACTCATGACTTGGAATTGGCAGCTGTGGTTCATGCTTTGAAGATCTGGAGACATTATCTAATTGGACATAAGAGTGATATCTATACTGATCATAAGAGTTTGAAGTATATCTTCACCCAATTAGATCTGAATCTGAGACAATGTCGTTGGTTGGAATTGATCAAAGACTATGATTTGGAAGTGCATTATCACCCGGGAAAGGCAAACGTCGTGGCGGATGCACTTAGCAGAAAGAGCTATGCCAATGGACTTCAGATAACATCTATGTCAGCAGAGTTGAGTGCTGAAATGGAGTATCTCAACTTGAGCCTTATCACTAATGCAATGGAATTGGTGATAGAGCCTACATTGGAGCAAGAGATACGAAAAGGTCAATTGGAGGATGAAAAACTTAAGGAGATAGCAGAGAATGTAGTGCTTGGAAAGGCACCCGGATTCAGAATGGATGAGAATGGCACTCTTTGGTTCAGAAAAAGGATATGTGTACCTGAAGTGAAGGCTATCCGTGATGCAATTCTACAAGAGGCCCATGAGTCTGCTTATTCTATACATCCCGGAAGTACCAAGATGTATTTGGATCTCAAAGAGAAGTATTGGTGGTATGGTTTGAAGAGAGATGTGGCAGAATATGTGGCTTTGTGTGACACTTGTCAAAGAGTGAAAGCTGAGCATCAAAGACCTGCAGGGTTACTACAACCAATGAAGATTCCTGAATGGAAATGGAAAGAAGTTGGTATGGATTTTATTGTAGGACTGCCCCGCACTCAAAGAGGCTATGATTCAATATGGGTAATAGTGGATAGACTCACCAAGGTTGCCCACTTTTTACCAGTCAAGACTACCTATACGGGTGCAAGACTAGCAGAGTTGTATATGGAAAGAATAGTGTGCCTACATGGTGTTCCCAAGAAAATTGTGTCAGATAGAGGCACTCAGTTTACATCGCAATTCTGGCATAAAGTACATAGATCTTTAGGGACAAAGTTGAATTTCAGTTCTGCTTACCACCCGCAAACTGATGGACAGACTAAAAGGATCAACTAAATTTTGGAAGATATGTTGAGAGCTTGTGCATTACAGTATGGTGATAGTTGGGATAAGAGTCTGCCATACGCAGAGTTCTCGTAGAACAACAGTTATCAGAAGAGTCTCAAGATGGCACCTTTCGAGGCGTTGTATGGACGTAAATGTAGAACGCCTTTGTTCTGGAATCAGACTGAAGAAACTCAAGTGTTTGGACCCGATGTCCTTAGAGACGCGGAAGAACAAGTGAGAATGATTAGAGACAATTTGAGAGTAGCTCAGTCCCGACAGAAGAGTTACGCTGATATTTGCAGAAGAGAGCTGACTTTCGAGATTGGTGATTATGTGTACTTGAAGGTGTCACCAATGAGAAGTGTGAGAAGATTCAATATGAAGGGAAAGTTAGCACCAAGGTATATTGGACCTTTTAAGATCCTAGAGAGACGAGGAGAAGTAGCTTATCAGTTGGAACTGCCTGAGAGTTTGTCAGGTGTGCACAACGTGTTCCATGTTTCCCAATTGAAGAAGTGTTTGAGGGTACCAGAAGAGCAAATTCCTTTGGAAGAACTTGCTGTCAAGGAAGATCTTACTTATGAAGACTATCCGATAAAGATCTTGGAAACTGCCGAAAGAGTTACAAGAAGCCAAACTGTAAAGATGTGCAAGGTGCAGTGGAATCGATATACAGAGGATGAGGCTACTTGGGAAAGAGAAGAGGATCAGAGAAAGACTTATCCCCAACTGTTTGAGTAAGCAACCACCCGAATCTCGAGGACGAGATTCATCTTAAGGGGGGTAGAATTGTAACACCCTAAAAAATTACATTCTTTTAAAATTAGTAAATTGATTTATTTATGCAAATATGTGTGCATTAAAATATAGGAAAATAATAAATTTTGTGGAATTAAAATTAAATATAAGGTTAGAAACTTCTTGATGCATACATGCTGCTGCATATCTAATTTTGTGATGATTGATCTTGATTCAAAGTTCAAATGAATTCAAAACGTATTTGAAAATGCTTTTGGAAATCTATTTGGAAAGAGAAAAAAATGCAAAATTCATTTTTCCCCTCCCTTCTTGATTTTCGGCCCGTGGGCCTTCTCTCCTCACCGCGCCAGCCCAGCTCCCTCCCGCAGCCCAGCTCGCTCGATGCGCCCTATCAGCCCAGCTCGCCTCCCCCTTGCGTGTTGTGCGGCCTAGCACCGCTGCCGGCCCAGCCCAGCCGAACGGCCTGGCAGCAACCGTCGCCGCGTCTCCTTCCCTAGCCGCTGACACTCGGGCCCCGCCTATCGGCGCCGTCCCCTTCCTCCGCGCGGCTCAGAACCGCCCGCGCCTGGCGCAGCTGCAACCGCCGCCCACGACGTGCGTCGTGGGAGCGCCCCCCGCCCCTCGGCCTCGATTTATAGGAGCCGAGCCCCCCCCCCCCGCGCGCCCCCTACTGTTCCCCGCTCCTTTTCTTCACGCTCGCCATGCACGGAAGCCGTAACTACCGAGCCAAAGGTGGCCAGGATCCGCCGTCTTCACCTCCGCACGGACCGTCGTCCCCGAGCCTTCCCCGTCCTCGTTTTTCCCCACGGTGAGAATCCCCTCGCTCTCCTCTTTCTTCCCGACCTTTTTCCTTGGCTTTTGGTGGCCTGTTTGGCCATTGCTGCATGCGTCCACGAGCTTTGGCCGCCGGCCATGGCGTCCGCCGCCTCGGCTCCCTCCTCTGGCCGCCGTAACGGCCATTGGCGAGTTTCCCTTCGCCCTAGCTAACTCCCGGTGTCCTCGGTTCTTCGAACCGTGGCCCATAGGTCATGTTCCGTGCGCACCAGAGACCTCCACGCCGCCGGCCATGGAGTTTGCCGCCGGCGTCACTGTTCCGGCCGGACCCCTTCCTTCTCTCCCCCCTCTGATCTAATCCGAGCCACCCATCCTTGATCCAACGGCCGAGAACGTCCGGTACCCTTCGCGTGGCAGATTTGCAAAAGAGACCCTGTACTTTTATAAGTCCTAACCTGCAGTCCAAAGCGCATTTCCTTTATTACGCATTTTCGTTTTGAAAGCGTAAAGTTCACTGCTTAAGTCTAAAATACGTTTTCAGTATTTACAGAAATGCCATTTAAACTGTTTTGCTTATAAAATTATCGTTTTAGCTCCGAATTGATCCATTCAAATCGCGTTAGCTTCGTAATTCCATAAGCTACATGTTAGAACCACTGTTAGTCAAGTTTGGAACATTTTAATTTCCTGGTTAGATTTAATTAAATATATTGCTGTAGGAAATCCCGTTTAAATCATAACTTTCGCATTTTAGCTCTATTTTTCGTGAACTTCGCGTTGACGTGGACGTAGCGAGACGTAGATTATTTTCACAAACATTTTATCTTGTTTTCTATACTGTTGGTGTATTGTTCTAATGATAGGAATGTTTGCTTTGCATGAATGCTTTTGGAATGTTCTATGTTGCCGTGTTGGTCGCGTTCAGACGGTGAGGAGAACGTTGGAGACCAAGAATTCTTCGACGACCAGCGGGACCAGCAAGAGTTTGTGAATCAAGGCAAGTATAGCATGGGCCTACCTTGATGTCCTATTTCACTTTAATCAATTACTCATGTGCATGTGTCTAATTTTGATAACCCTAAGGACATTCTAGACATTTGATGACTTGTTCCCTTGACTCCTATGGGGTAATTGCATATGGGTAGATTGCTAGTGCTCTAACTGAACTTGATCTACATGATGATGAATGACTCTATGGAACTAAGAGTTTAACATGATATATAATAACTGCTCCATAGGGCGAAGGTGCAAATGACCTTTGATCATGTTGCTCCCGGCCCTCCATAAGGACTTATCTGTCGGCAAAAGCTGGGATTGACAGTGCAACCGGGAGAGTCATATGGCTCTGACTTTAGCTCAGTAATAGGACCTTTTCTAGCTAGTTAGAGGTTACCTTTTGGCGCAAATGGGGCTTGCCACGTTGGGTATAGGGCTGCCTCTGTTCCTATGAGTATAGCCACGATGGATATGTGCCATAGGAAAGGAGGGGTTCCTACATCTGCCTACCAAGGAAACCTAGCGGCCCTAACTTGTTAGAGAAACCTATGAAATGGCTTCATAGTGTACCCTGCCCGCTCACCTTGGCAGTGACATGGGAGTAATTAACCCGGGCATATGGGAATCATGACTCGCGGTGAATGTGCACCAGCTCTGCAGAGGGTAACAAACTATTATAACAGCCGTGCTCACGGTCACGAGCGGCCCGGAAAACTCACAGAATAACTGGATACTTGTTGATGATCAATTAAGATGTTCTATGATGTTATATGAAACATTTGACCCTGATATCTATTCTTATGGGATTAAATGGGAGCTTAAGCATAATTTGACAATACCTGAGAATAAAAGCTTGACCTACTAAAATGCTAACTGCAGTAAACCAGTGTCCATCTTTTGAGCTTCATAACCCCATGTTAACTTATTAAGTACGAGATGTACTTACGCTTGTTTATTTTCTTTATTTGGATAAAAATCCCGGATGGGTAACAGATGACAACGGGTATGAGGAATTCTCGGAGGATTTTTAGGCTTGTGGTCAACTAGTTGACCTTCCCTGTGATGAAGCCCACAAGAGTTTTATTATCTTTTTACTTTCCGTTGTGTGATGTAAGACTAAGTTGTATTATGGATCTGATGTAAGGACACCATGATGATACTTTATGTAATTTGTCAGCTTGTGTGTGTGATTGATCCCTGGGCACACACGAGTTTTGTGCATTCAATTTTATCCTTAAAATTGGGTGTGACAAGTCTTTGCAGCAGCTAGCTCTTTTGCATCAAGTGTCCACCGTTTAGGGTAATTGAAATTTGTTTGGGCTATAGCTTGAGGGTCCACATACTCGACTTTTACACTTGGCATTTGTTTGACAATGTGCACTTGCATTCTACAAATCACGGCGTGGGTTAGTTACAACAAAATTCAAAGATTACATTCATATTATATCGAGAGGACAAGGACTTATAGGCACCACGTGCGAATTAGATTCATCTCCATTTCTCCCAGGTGAAAGCATGTTTGTATGTCATTGAAGTCAAAGACAATTTTCCCGGCTGGGCTTCCAAATGTGCTAGTGGGAAAGCATGCTTGTATGATATTTATGCTCATTGGGAGAACACGCAAGTACCAATCATGGAACCTTCTCATTTCAAGTGGTAGGCGCTGGATGTCCCGGTTTGGTAGGAAGGGCTTGCCTCTTTCATATGTTTTCAGGCAATCCTTTGACCATTTGAGGGCGTCAACATTTGGATACTGCTTTGCAATTTGGTGGAGTTTGCTAGTGACGGCCTCCTCAGAACCCCGTGATGGGACTTTTTCAACTTGGTTCTCAGGCTTGAACTGGTCATGGGAATACCACTTGGACACCGACGTGACGTCTTTGATCGAAACATAAACTGGCCTTATGGTGATTGGATGCTTCTTTTGAAGTTCCCATTCAGGCACGTCCTCATCTTCTTGTGCTGCAGCTTCTTCAAGAGGCACTCATTGTTCATGTATCGGCTGTGCTTGTTGAGAAGACTGGTATCTCATGATGTACTTGCTCGGTACGAGTTAGAGAAGGTTGTGGCATCTCATCAGGCACATGCTCGCTAGGAGGCGGGGAAGAATGTGGCATCTCAGGAATGTGGGGGTCACAAGACGGTGAAAATTTCTCCCCGACCTCAACAACTTGCTCCAAATTTGGGAGAGGGGGAGGCGGCGAAGAAGCAGTCAATATAATGTCCTGTTTGTGCCAGAGGATGAACTGCCCCATAACGTCTCCGAGTAACACCAGCCCCTTGAGAGTTGCGTAGTCTATCCTCCACTACATGAACTCGGGCTTCATTGTATGCACCTCGACCCTAGTGTAGTCCGGAGGTATCTTATTATTGTGGTGTAAGCCACCGGGAGGATGTGCCACACCCGTTGCCACCTCCATCATAGTGTTCTGCCAGCCGCTGAGAAACACCAAGGTGCAACTAGTTGGTTCCCATATGCGATCGACTGGGGTTGTGGCTACAGTGGAACCTTGGCTGCTAGGAACTTTCGGGGGGCTGCCAACTAATGCCAGTTCTCCCGGCGGCGTCTCCAATATTCGCGGCTCCGTAGACAGTCCTTGCTCCTCTAGCACCTTCGCAACTAGAGCCTTCACTTAGAGCTCAAGACTAGTCTCCTGGTCTCAGCCATGTTTCTTGTACATGTGCCTATCCTCTTTGAATCCTTGCTTCCAGGTCATCCTTTTCCCTAGCCCCCTAGTGTGGCCTGTATGCTCCTTGTTTCCCAAGCCAAGGCTAAGCTCGTCCCTCTCTCTAGAAGGATTGAATGAGCCCTTCTCCTTGTCTTCAGCATATTTCAGTATCCTTGATACCGCCTCTTGGGTCTCTAGCTTATCAAACTTAAGATTACTGCCGGATGATTCTGTACTCCTCGCATATATCCAGTTCCTTGAGCGTACCTTCAAATTCGTCACATCAATATTCCCAGCAGCTACGGCCTCTTCGTCCATCTTCCTAAACTATTCTTCCTTGGCATAGTAGCCACTGGGGCATAGATGATGGTGGTGTTTGTTCCTCTTCGCCAGCTCGGTGTTACGGGCACTGAGCTCCAATGCCTCCGGTGAAGTCTTCTGAGCCACGGGCTCCTCCCATTGACTAAGAGTTATTTTGCCGAACTCGTTGAAAGGAGTTAACCCCTTTTGGATATACTTCATGTTGAGCTCTGACCTCCAACGTCGGAATGACTCTCCCATCTTCTTCGCCTTCAGCAGACTCTCCTGCTCTTCCTTCTGCTCCCCCTTCCTCCTCGTCACACTGCTCCTGAGTAAGCATCACTTCTAGATCCTTTTCTAACTCGTTATCGAACTGCTCCTGAGTTAGCTGGTCCTCTAGTGCTTGCTCCTCATTGGTTGGGTGCTCATCATGCTCGGGGCATCGGGCTGCACTGTCTGGTGTCCGCGATATTATTTCGCGCTTTGTTCTAATAGATGCAAGAAAGTGTGCTTTAGGTACGCGAGAAGGTATAAGAAATAAAAAAAGGGCTATAAACCAAAGTAGTCCTATAAAACAACAATATATCAAAAAAAGAGTAGTAGCAGTGGTAGAGGCCTCAGAAACATGTCAATCATCATCTGATCTTGAACTTGGAGCATCAAGGCATCATAACAGAGAAGAGAGGAGAAGGTAATGTAGGGGCGGCTACTAATGATGCCAAGTTCCTCACAAGTTCTTGATCATCAGCTCATATTCCATATAATGTATGGACTTGGACAATTTCATCATCGGCAAAACAAAGGAGAGGAGAGGAGAGGGGAGATTTGGCAAACAAACCAACAACTGCTTAGCAAACAAAGTGCAGCAGCTGATGGCAAAAGATAGGACAACAAGTCTTGGACGAGTTCTAGGAGATTTGGCAAAAAAAGCAACAGCAGCCAACAGTTAGTAGCTAGAAGTAGCCACTTAGGAGTAGTAAGTAGAAAGTAGTTGAGTAGAGTATGTGTAGCAGTAGAGTGGTAGTAGTAGAGTAAGAGCAGCAGCCACTTAGGAGTAGTAGTAGGAGCATCACTGAAAGAAGAGCAGTAGTAGGAGTAGCAAGTATAGGGAGGAGTAATAGGAGTAGTAGGAGTAGTAAGAGGAGGAGTAGTAGGAGGAGGAGTAGTAGTAGTAGTAGTAGCAGCAGCAGCAGCAACAGCCACTACACACCAGCAGTATATAAGCAAAAAAAAATAGAGAAGGAGTAGTAGTAGGAGCAGGAGGAGTACTAGTAGGAGTAGTATTAGTAGTAGCAACAGCCACTACACACCAGCAGTATATAAGCAAAAAAAGCAGAGGAGTAGTAGTAGGAGCAGGAGGAGTACTAGTAGGAGTAGTGGTAGGAGTAGGAGTAGGAGTAGTAGTAGTAGCAACAGCCACTACACACCAGCAATATATAAGCAAAAAAACAGAGGAGTGGTAGTAGTAGAGTAAGAGCAGCAGCCACTTAGGAGTAGCAAGTAGTAGTAGTGAGTAGAAAGTAGTAGAGTAGAGTAAGTGTAGCAGTAGAGTGGTAGTAGTAGAGTAAGAGCAGCAGCCACTTAGCAGTAGAGTGGTAGTAGTAGGTGCTATAATGACAGATTATATATAAAAAAGAGTAGTAGCAGTGGTAGAGGCCTCAGAAACATGTCAATCATCATCTGATCTTGAACTTGGAGCATCAAGGCATCATAACAGAGAAGAGAGGAGAATGTAATGTAGGGGCGGCTGCTAATGATGCCAAGTTCCTCACAAGTTCTTGATCATCAGCTCATATTCCATATAATGTATGGACTTGGACAATTTCATCATTGGCAAAATAAAGGAGAGGAGAGGAGAGGGGAGATTTAGCAAAAAAAACAACAGCTGCTTAACAAACATAGAGAGGAAAAGGTGTAAAAAAGCAGCTGCTGCTTCCCAAAAAACAGCTGACTGCTGTCACATGGTTGGAAGACCCCTGCAGATCAAAATCTAGTAACTTAGATGTGGTAAATAATGGATTAGAGTAGAGAAGGAGTAATAGTAGATAGAGTAATAGTAGAGGAGTAGAGTAGAGGAGTAGAGAAGTGTAGCAGCCAGTAGTTAAGAGTTGCAGCCAGTAGCTAGGGAAGAGAGTAGAGTAGATAGAGTAATAGTAGTTCAGTAGAGTAGAGTAGTAGTAGTAGTAGTTTAGTAATAATAGCCACAGCATAGTCGGTGCCACTTGCTATTATAGTAGTAGTCGTCGTCTTGCCACTTGCACTTAATCAATTTGCTATTAGTCTTGCCACTTGCTATTTAGCTAGTCTTATCTTTACCTATAAAAGAAATTTAGCAGGTCTTATGCCGTGTAATACATCTTAGGCACCGACTATGCTGTGGCTAGTCTAAAACTACTACTAATAGCAAATTGATGAAGTGCAAGTGGCAAGACTACTACTACTACAATAGCAAATTGATTCGTGCCAGCTAGCAACAAAGCAATAATATAAGCAAGCATGTTCTAGCTTCACAAAAAAAACATAGTCAGCCTAAGCAAGATCAACAAACCATAAAGAAAAGCCTTTACTAGATTAAATTTGCAAGTGATCACTTAATAGTTTCATAAGCTGAACCTCTACACAACAGGTTTAGTGTATTAACTTAACTTTATGCTAACCATTAAAATATTTGGATGGACATAACAAAGCAAGGATAACTGAAAGCAACAGCCACTTAGGAGTAGTAAGTAGAAAGTAGTTAGTAGCAAGAAGTAGCCACTTAGGAGTAGTAAGTAGAAAGTAGTTGAGTAGAGTAAGTGTAGCAGTAGAGTGGTAGTAGTAGAGTAAGAGCAGCAGCCACTTAGGAGTAGTAGTAGGAGCATCACTGAAAGAAGAGCATCAGTAGGAGTAGCAAGTACAAGGAAGAGTAATAGGAGTAGTAAGAGGAGTAGTAGGAGTAGTAAGAGGAGTAGTAGTAGGAGTAGTAGTAGGAGGAGTGGTAGGAGGAGGAGTAGTAGTAGTAGCAGCAACAACAGCCACTACACACCAGCAGTATATAAGAAAAAAACAGAGAAGGAGTAGTAGTAGGAGCAGGAGGATTACTAGTAGGAGTAGTGGTAGGAGTAGGAGTAGTAGTAGTAAGTAGAAAGCAACAGCAGCCAACAGTTACTAGCTAGAAGTAGCAAGTAGTAGTAGTAAGTAGAAAGTAGTAGAGTAGAGTAAGTAGAAAGTAGTAGAGTAGAGAAATCGAATATACTATGTCAGCACTCAGTAACCTAACACTACTCAACAGAAATAATGAGAAGTTGGGATAGATCAATATTGTCGAACCGCATGAAATGAGAATTGAGCTGTGTATTTATGTACTATACTATAAACTAGTGTGTATGCATGGTTTGCAATTTCTGTACCTTCTTCTTAGCATAGATAGATAGAGCTGTCCGTTCTAATAAGCGTTCGTGCAGATCTAGGATTTTCAGTAATTTCGGGGAAAGGTAGAGACGGAGAAGAAAACACACATGACGGACTGTAACTTATTAGTCATGATGGTGCACTGTTTTGGACTAGTTAGCTCCTTATTAGTCCTTACTAGTTGGAGCATTGGACCACAAATTGGCAGCGGATTTTGACATTTTCAATCACTTCTAATCGGCCAAACAGCTAGATATAAAGATAAAGATATGTACCAATTCAAATTAAGGTAGCGAAATCAGGCGTCACTCCTTTCTCTCTCAAGCATCAATCAATTAACTGGACACAATGAACCGAGAGGTTTAACAAGAAGCAAGCGCGATAGATTGCACCAAGATGCATGTATTCGAAACTAAAATGGCCGAGCAGTGCTAAACAATACTGTAAACACATACAATGCTAAACTGAAATTGGAAATGATTATCTAGTTTCTCATCAAACACTTACAGAGCTTAAGTTATGTGGTTTCAGCTAAACAAATAGCCTAAGTTCTAGGGATTGCAACAAATGAAAGATGCCTTTTAGTGATGGTGAGTCATGTTATTTAAATTATACATCAAAAGATTTAAAACAAATTTAAGTTTGCATCACTAAAAGATTTAAAACAAATTTAAATTATACATAAAAAATAGCAGGCTATCACAAACATGTCGTGGTTACTGTTGAGACAAACAAAAACAAGGCCTACTGGAGGCGTCCTTGTATGCACGCAATAGAGAAGAGGGAGAGAAAGGGTGAGGAAAATGAGCACCTGCCATCCTTGTAGATTTAAGTTATTGAAGTCGTATTTGTGTTCTACAATGACACAAGAAAGGCCTACTGATTTGGCAACAATCGCACTTGAGAGTGACGTGCTGGAGAAGATTGATTATGAGTTTGCTGACTGATTACGACACTAGCGGAGAAATGACCTTTCATCCGCTTCGATTTTGGGCTTTAGTCTCGGTATTTTTTGCGTCCGGGAGTAAAGGAAGAATTAGTCCCGGTTGGAGCTACCAACAGAGACTAAATGCCCCTGTCCTGGCACGCTTTCGCAGCAGGCCACCTTTAGTCCCAGTTGGTGTTACCAACCCGGACTAAAGGTCCTTCAACCTTTAGTCCCGGTTAGTAATATCAACCGGGACTAAAAGTCCCGGTTTGTGTCACCAACCCGGATTAAAGGTCTTCCACCCGGGACTAAAGGTACCCCACAAGTCAATTCAAAAGGAGAGTGTCTAGGACCCTGTCACATGTGGTGTACAACTGAATTGGTAAGGAGTTTATGCATGAGGAAAGAGGTCCTGTGTTCGAATCTCACACATCGCAAGAGAGGTCTCTCTACAATTTCGTTTATTTTTCTCCTGAGGATGATCTTTAGTCCCGGTTGAAAAACCGGGACTAAAGCCAGTTCCCAACCGGGACTACAACCCATTTCTCTACTAGTGCGAGTTTATCATTGAATATTGCATTTCCAAGAACACCAAAAAAAATGATGTTGTTCAAGTAAAGATTATGTGGTGAAAGGTTGAATATGAACAACTCTGGATACATCCCTTCACAGTGTACTACATTATCGTATATATATTATTTTATTGTTCTATCTTGTTATCTTACGAGGTTCTGGTGTTTTAGATTTTGGCACACGGTATTGGTTTAGTCCGGGACGGCCCTGTGAGAAATGATAAACACAGAGATCAAAATAAGAGCAGAAATATGCCTCATCAATCTCTCCTGCATGTTTCTTTATTGACTTACTATGTTTATCAACAATATAATCATCCTATAAGGTATGCAGTTGACAACAATTTATTTATTCCCTCCGACCCACGGTATCCATGCATATATACGTATACATGCATGCGATGCTGAAAGCGTACGTAGTATACATGACAACAGTAGCCTAGTAAGGGCTCTGTCCGACGACGTTGCCCGGCGGGTTGTAGTTGCAGGTGATGAAGACGCCGGCGTTGTTGTCGCAGACGACGCGGGCGCAGCCGATGCTGGTGGAGTCGCGCCACACCACCTGCGTGTAGTGCCCACATACCTGCCCGTCCGCGCAGCTGTTGGTGTCGTGGTCGTAGTACTGCTTCTCGGAGACCCAGGCGCCGACGGCGTCGGACGCCGACCAGTCGGCGCCGGCGGAGCCCCAGAAGATGTTCTCGCCATAGGGCCCGTCGGAGTGGACCAGCTGGCAGTCGCCCTGCCGCTGCGCCGCGTAGCTCTGCGCGTACGCGGCCACCGTGTCGTCCCAGGACACCGGGCCGACGCCCACGTCCGCACGCGCCGCGTTGTGCGGGTCCACGTAGTCCTGCGGCGAGTTCTGCGCCGCGCACGGCGCGACGACGATGGCTGCCAGGGCCAGAGCTGCGGCTACGAGGCACGCTAGCCGCAGCTTCGGTGACGAGGACGCCATTGCTGCTGCTGTTGTGTTGTTGCTGACGAAGTTATATGAATAAGCAGATGGCTGTTGTGATCGATGGATCGGTGCATGAGATGTGGCGATTGGCCAGGGTATTTATACTAAGTTTTGGTGACTTGTCGAGAGCCTTAAATCATATGTAAAATACTGTTTATTAGCCTCTAAATCACCATTATTTTCTTAACTCTAGCCCTAATCTTCATTATTTAGCCCCCCCGAGGAGCTTATCCTGGATCCGCCCCTGTGTCCAAGAAGCAAGATGCCAAACTGGTAAAAGAAACGGTGTGTGTTAATTTGCAGCAAGTACGCATACTTGGCATGGTCAAGGTCAATGGTGGCGCCTACAAGAGCTAAAAGAATTCCAAGAGAGGCAAGAATTTCCATGGCATTGGATTGCATATCCAATAGGATCGGCCGGTAAATTTTCTGTAAACTTACGTTTAGTAGACTTTGGGAGCAACACAACAGTTACTTCATCTGGTCTCGGCCGGCATTGACCAATTCGTTTCTCCACGCGTGCAAGATTAGCTAGGGTTCCAGAAGATTGTTTGTCATTAAGGGCAACACAGGCCACACTTTTTTCAAATTCTTTCTGACAGGGAGAGATTGCCAAGATCTTATATGAGTAGCTAGCTATAAAATAAGTTATTCTATAGCCACCTCCATTTACAATAATTTTATATACTAATTTACGATAATGTCAATACATATTTACGGTAGTTGGGTTACTATAACACATTGAGATATTTACCATAACATTATAGTAAACCACTTAATAAGGAGTTACTATAATATCATAAATTAATATAGTAATTATCGTAACTCAAAGTGACTACAAAATAAGTTATTTTGTAGCCAGTAGTTATATATATATATATATATATACACACACACTACTACTAGATATATATATATATATACGTAGTTCGTCCAAACTTCTACGGCGCGTCGAAGGTTGAAACGTCTGGTACGAAGAAATAGGATGCTTGCACGTAGAATTTCCACAGCACAGTACAAGTGTACAACACACAACATGTCTGGTAATCAAGATATCATGGTAATACAGCACGATTATGCCCCCGCGCGTGACGCTGCCGTAGGCAACGCCGCCATCCACCCACCACGGCACCACTGGCCGCCCGCCCCCCGCGTGGCACGCACACGCACACGCACACGCACACGCACGCCGAGGACTTTCTGCCGCCGCGTGATGTCACTCGCCTCCTGCCCTCATCCGTCGCTACGGAGTACGGACCCCGGTTCGGCCTCGCACCCGGCCGTCCATGACGCGATCGGACGGCTGTGTCTTCCTTGCCAGTCGTCGCTACGGTCTGCGGCCGGCCGGCACCAAATTACCGTGGGACTCACCAGGCCCCTCGGATGGGCCATGGCAGGTAGATACTACTCGTAGATGTGTAGATCAACTGGCCGAAGAAGATTTGGACGTGGATTGGATCGAATCGCTGGCGAGTCATGATTCCGGGGGATATTTGGGGAGTTCCTACTGGTTTTCCACGGCGAAAGCAACGGGGAGGGGCCACACCACCGTACTTGCTCGGTTCCTTTCCGCGAAACGCTCGGCGTACGAGCTTCCTTCTCTACTGAATTTTGCCAAACAATGGCCGGGAACCGGGCCCCTCGACGCGTCCATCCTCCTGCCAATCAATGGCTTTCAAATCTCCTCATTTTATTTGAGAAAAGGGCCTTTCAATTCTTCGCCGCTGCCTGGTGGAGTGGTGGTGGTGGCCGGTGTCACGAGGGTGTACGTACGGTTCACGCTCACCCAGCACACGCTTTCGAGGCGTGTACAAGTGTACAACACACAGCACAGTACAAGTGACTTCAGCCTGTTCGGTTGGCTGATTTGTATCATTGTTGGTTCATAAAGAAATACTGTTGACTGATTTGTGTGAGAGAAAAATACTGTTTTAGCTAGAAATTTACGATCGTTTACGACAAACCACAGTCAAACGAACAGGCTGTTTGGAAATAACGACCGGCCCGACCATTATATCTTGATTAGCTTCCCGCCAATCGTGGCAGATAATATTGTATTACCATGACTCTTAAAAAAAAGTATTGTATTACCATGCTACAAAAAAAAAACAGCGTACTATCGTAAAATCGTAAATACATGGGGAGCTGATCGACAAGAGTAAATGCTGCATGACAATTGATAACGATGTAGTAGTATATAGTAATGCCATTTTTTTCAATGCATAATCGTATGTACGAGTCTGATCAAAGTTTTGCATGCAAAGGAAGAGTGACAAAATCCAGTGAAAGCAAGATTGAATGAATGAATCGTGCACCAATGGGAAATCAAGGACGGTAGGCGTGTGCTCCATGAATTGATAGTGACGATGTAATTTTTTAAAAAAATGGGGAAAACTCACCGCGATTGCTTACTTCGACTTGTAAATGATGTGGCAGTTGCTTACGTTAGTTTTAACCGTCATGCGACACGTGAGTTGCTCGGTTGGTACGAAAATTGCATGCGTGGTCAAAACTGCTTTGTGTGGATGTCTCAATTGATGGATTTTTTTTTTCGAATTTGACCCAAGTACCCCTCACGGCATACCTAGCGTAAAAGAAGAGTTGCTGCCCCAGATCTGATGCAATAACCATGCATGCAGACCAATCTCATACCGAGCATCATTTGATTTGGGGGCTTCATTTTTTAGGGCATGTTTTTTTACATTCACTACAGCAGAAGCACTCAAATTAGAGCCCATAAATCACTTTTGATAGACACTGACACGCGAGACCCGCTCGTCATCCTCTCTGCCTCTTCGTCCTTCTCCCTCCGAGTCGTCACGCCTGGTCCTCCCTCCGTTGCCGCACTCAGTTGAGCAGATGCACCGAAGGAGCAGAGCGCGGGAGGGGTCTTGCCAGATCTACGCCAGGGAGGGCTTGGAGGGAGGAGCTCGAGCTCGCCCGCATCATGGAGAAGCGGGGAGGAGCATCGCCCGTGTCGGGAAGGAGCAGGGAGGAACGCGGCCTACGCCATGGAGGAGCGGTGATGAGCGTGCCAGAGGAAGAAGCCGGGAGGGAGCGGGGAGGAGCCCGAGTTCGCCGGCGTCGTGGAGGAGCCCGGCCACGCGCAAGGAAGAAGTAGCACGCGGGAAAGGCCGGATCTCGCCGCTAGGAAGGGCGGAATGCACGAGTGTATTGCTCTGGGTGCTCTCGTCGTGGCCTCACCGCTCGCCGGAGGAGGAGTCGTCGCCGCTCGCCACAGCCGGAGAAGCGCACGCGGAAGAAAACGGCGAAACTGTCGGATTGGGGTCGGGAGCGACGCCCGCAGGATTGAGGGCTGAGGGGGTTCATTTGAGGCCCATCCAAATTTGAGGGCTTAAGTAGGTGCCCTATTGGAGCTGTGTTTTTTTTTTGCTTTAGCTCTCAAATTTTAGTTTGGGGGCCTGAACAGGGTCCCTGCTGTATTTATAGAAGAATCACGCTGTGACACGTTTGCATCCTTCTTGTTTATTTTATTTTTAGAATCTTCCCACTTTAAGTTCGATTATACATAGAAGGATAGAAAAGGCCATTGACATCTCTACTAAATTTTGAGAAAAGACACGCAACGTTTTTCTCAATCCAAGGTATGCATTACAAGTATTTATTGTTGAAATTGCACACACTAACTGATGAACAGATCAAATATGGAATGTTCAATGTCACACAAGGAGTATTCAGCTAGCACTAATAAACTTGTTACTATAGCAGCAGACACCGGATGTTTGGTCTCGGTTACCGGGACAGCGGACACCGACTGGGCCTCCCGATTAGAGACCCATTGGGCTTTCCTGCCTCGTTCATCATAAGTAGCAGTCATCATCATCACATTTTTGGGCCACAGAACGAGAGAAAGAAAACAAATCCTAAGCCTTTTTCCCCTAGAAAGGCCAGCGCACATGACCCACCAAAGCAGTCGATATTGGGCCTGCACTCTCTGCTAACATTCTAAGCTCAGGGCCTTTCTCGGCTCATCATTCAATAATAACACTACTATAAAAAAATCATTTTTCTAGACATCTCTGTTTTTTAGAACCTGGTTAAATTAAAAGCCACTTGCAGGCGTCTTCTGTAATTCTAATTTCAACCACTTAGGAAATCACATTTTCACATACGGTTTCTTATGTGAACCATATACAGAAATGGAACGATTTTATGTGCAGTTCACTTAAATATTTTAAGAAGCTGTATTTGTTATCTTTTTAATTAGGTCGAACTTGATAGCAGTGATTTTTTGTCTAACAAATCTTTTTAGTATACACGTTCAGCATATACACCATTGTTCCATCTTTTAATTACTTCACCATAAATGCTGTACATTATAAACACGCGTAACAAACAATTGTTTGCAAAATAACCACCTTTGAATATAGTTTTTTTACTAAGATCAAAAGAAAAGGTTATCCCACCCCTACCAACAACTCTATGGCGAGAGAAGAAGAAAGTATTGCACGTGGAATGAGCTAGTGGATTACCTCTCTGACCAAGGGTGGCTATTTAGTTTGTTGGCCCATGTGAGAAAATATCTTTTGTTTTTAGCCTATTTTTCAAATTCAATTCTATAGGTTGTCCATCTAAGGAATGGCCTATAAGAATGGTATTTGTAAAGACACGATTTCTATGACCCTTGAGTCACAGCCTTACAGGTGGTTTGTTAAACTCTTGTATAGAGAGGTTATGGACTGCTTGTACACATACTCTTGTAAGCTGTATACAAAAAATTCAATAAAACATGGGCTCACACACAACTTATGGCTTTATCTTATTGCTATACCATTTATGGACAACCTTACAACCCACCCATAAAAGTTAGCTAGTGATACATACTATACATCATTGAGACCAGAAAAGGCAATCCCCACACCTCGAGAGGTTTTGCCGTGATGCAGACCAGACAGAGATAGCGCCAAACGCCACCCGCAAGGGCAACAGCCCCTGCCTTAGAGCACACTCATTTTCCATGGCAGGATCCAAGATTAAAGCTCGAACCCTATCTCAAAGCCATGGCAGGATCCAAGATTAATGCTGGTCCCTATCTCAAAGCCACCACCGCCACAGAGTCGCCACCACCGCCATAGAGTCGCCATGAGATCATCTGTCATTCAAGAACTTGCCTGCCTAGCTAGTTGTTGAGTTACTTTTATGAAAGTACTTAGTCATTGTGTAGGTGATCTATGCATGTACTTAGTCATCAATCTGTTAGTTAATTAATTAGTGCGGTGAGTAATCTGTGATATATTTGCTTTTAAATTTTGCTTTGTTTTAGTTGGACTTTGGGTGAATTTTTTCCTTTGCTGACACCACACCCTTTTGTTTTTTATCAAATCTGAGCTGTTAATTTCTCATGAGTATTACCCTTTCACCCTGGTCGATTACAGAGTAGGTCAATCCTAAGTAAAACTATTTTATAATGAAAGGCTATCACTAACAGAGATCAAAATAAGAGGGTTTATACATTCTCGAAATATTGCCTTTTTCGCTAGGCCCAAAACAATTATATCATCCAAATTTTTTTAGTTAAATTCATCTTTCACTCCAAAAATTCACCTAACCACACTAAAATGGCCCTCCATATCCTTTAGTCTCACCAAAGCCATAAATTTCTTCAATTTTTTTTAATTTCCTCACTCACACGTTCGACATCACTAGCATATATTTAGCTCGCCCACGGTTAGCCCGCTGTATAACCACCACTTTATTTTTGTGATATATTGTATTATTTCGTTGATGTTATATAAACTTGTGATGCACGATGGATTAGGAAGTTTTTTTTAGTGAAATGACGTTGATTTTTTAAAATTTTGATATTATTTAAATTTGGTCTGATATTTTTGAAATTCTTGAAATTTTGTCTTTATCGCTGGGACCAGATTTTTTTTCTCGATCGGTCTATTCACGTGTTTTTCATTAAGAGGCACACGGTATGTATACATGTTGATAACATAATTATTTTTGTACCGTTGATAACAGAAATATGTATTTTTTGAGATGTATTACGTTTATACACACGGTATGCAGTTCACAATTTTATTTCCTCCGTCGACACACGGTATGCAGTTCACAATTTTATTTCCTCCGTCGACACACGGTATGTATACATGTATTCATGCACACGACACACTTACACGTACGTATAACAAGCATGCATGTGCACAGGTGCAGGCGTATGATGATAGGTAGTCTAGTACGGGCTCTGGCCGTCGAGGTTGCCCGGCGGGTTGTAGCTGCAGATGGCGAAGAGGCCGCCGCTGTTGCTGCAGAGGACGTAGGCGCAGCCGATGCTGGTGGTGCCGCGCCACACCACCTGCGTGTACGAGTCGCAGCTCTTTCCTGCTGCGCAGGTGTTACTGGCGTGGTCGTAGTACTTCTTCTGGGACACCCACGAACCCACGACGTCGGCGGCCGTATAGTTGGTGCCGGCGGCCCAGAAGAGGTTCTCGCCGTAGGGCCCGCCGGAGAGCTTCAGCTTGCAGTCGTCCTGGCGCGTCGCCGCGTAGCTCTCCGCGTACGTGGCCAGGCTCTCATTCCACGACACGGGCTTGACACCCACGTCGGTGCGCGCCTTGTTGTGCAGGTTGACGACGTCGTCCTGCACCGAGCTCTGCGCCGCGCAGGGCGTCACCAGCAGGGCGATGGTTGCAAAGGCCACAGCTAGGGGCGCTAGCTTCCGTGAGTACGCCATTATTGCTGAACCAGTCTGTGAAGCTCAATCGGGTGATTAGCACCTTTTGTATATAAAGATGTCTGTGACTAGCTTGCAGATCGCTGGGGTATTTATACTGGTAGCAAGGAGAGCGGGAGCTCGGTGACTTCTTCTCTTCAAGATATACAAGCCTCTGAATAAATTAAAGGTTGAGATTCATGTACGTCATTTTGCTCACCCTTCTTCCTCTTATGCCTGATGGAGGATCGACCATCGGGTTCATCCCCAGCGTAACGGTCATTGTTCTTATACCAACGGCCACCACATCGATCTAGAGCATATATCCAATGGCTTGATCAAATTGTCGCGGTAAAGGATACAATGGTTCGAGGATGGGTGGATTTTTTTCAACACCCAATGGCAATGAACATATAATCTTCTTCGCTTCGCATATGTTGGTGAGAACAGAGTTTGGCTGCGGGAGCAACCATTACAAGAGACACAAGAGTTCTTTGAAACTGCAGTCCAACCAAATGTACTTAGCCTTTCAGGACAATCAGCTCAAGCACAAAACGTAGCACCATCCACCATCCAGTGTGTGTGTCAGACAATTCTTCTCAACACTGTACAAAGTCTCCCTTGCTTCCCTTTTTACCCTTTTCAACTTTTTTAGATCTTTTGCTCCTAAGTAGTGCCCTGGTCTAAGTTCCGAAGCATTTCCTCCAAATAATCACCATCATCTTCGTCCTTGACACCTTCACCTACACTCTCACCATCCCCACTACCACCACCTTATTCGTGGCCACCCATTTAAGCATTAAGTTCAACTATTCATACGTCCATGTAAATGCCCCGATGAGGAAGAAAGAGGTTGTTGTATATTTCTAGAGCACTAGTACGTAGAGGCGGTTATATACAAATACATCTTTAGAGGCAGCAGGTAATCTAATGATATGTTTGTGAATGAGGCTAGCTTAGTGGGGCCCGAGGGCCAACATAAAAAGCCGGCGCCTCTACAAATTGATTTAGTGGTAGTGTATACACTATGTCTAGATATATAACAAAATTTATGTATCTAAAAAAAGTCAAAACGGCATACAATCTAATCTAGTCATATATGTACACAGTTTAGATCTATAAATTTGTACATATATGAGTACATAGATAAATGCCCGTCCGTTGCATGGGGGTTATATTTTTTTGGTTGGATACTTTTATTGAACGACGAGCACGGCCGAACTGTAGAATTACTGAGGACAGTGAACTTGATTGTGCCTTTGAGCCGTCGGCGGCGGGAGGGTCTGGTGTCCAAATTACTCTTTTTTCAATATGTGTGTGATCTGTTTTGTTAGTGTCAGCAAAGTTTTCCTGTGTTTGAATATATGCGTGATCTGCTTTGTTTTCGTCAGTAAAGCCCTTGCTGAATTTCTCTGTTTGAATACGTGCCTGATCTGTTCAATCGGTCTGTAATCAGTCCTTTATATCGACGTGGAAGAGTTTGTTTGGCAACTTTATTTTTTGGCGAGTTTGTTTTGGAAAAGAGTTTTTTCTTGTTGTATATTTGTTTCAGAAGCGTTTTTTTAGACGTTTTATTCTGGCCGCGGACGATGTGGAAGATTTTGTTTCGGAAACATTTTGGTTTTGTTTTTTCCGTTTTTTTGTTTCAGGTAAGGGTTTGTTTTTTGCCGTATAGTTTTTTCTTGGAAATGATTTTTCTTTTTAGGGAAACGTATTTTTTTGGGCCGTGTGAACGAAGTGGAAGAGTTTTTTTTTCTGAAACACTTTTTTTTTGCCCGGGAAGTGTTTGTTTTGGAACCGTTTTTTTTTGGCTGTATATTTTTTTCGTATATGCGACGGCGTCGCACCGTGCTCCCGTGTGACAGCCTGTACGTGGCTGCCGTGTGTCCCCTGTGTATACGTGAATACGTGATCCACGGCTCAAACTCCTCTCCACGGCAAACGAGCTAGCGACTAACATGCGCCTATACGTGAATACGTGGAAAGACGGAACGGCCAACGGACTACGGGGACACGCGGCAGCCGGGCGACGCGGAAGCCGGATTAATTAAGCTGGGCAAAGCGATCAACTTCCTCATCCAACGATAACGTTAGTAGTTTTTTAGGTGTGGACCGACGACCCGAAACGGTGATTGTGGCACCAAAAAAATGTCTATCATGGGGAATATAATTTTGCTTTCCTGATTTGCTGCGGCTGTTATGGGGATTGAGATGATCGCATGAAGCGAGTGCGCGTTGCCTTCCTGATTTGATCGTATGAAGCGGCTTTGGTGTCGCATCTGTGGACGGAATAGTTATGAATATTTTAGTTGTAGAGATAGAGCTATCCGACAGTGTCGCACTGTGCTCGAGTCGCATCTGTGATCACACGTGGAGATGTCTGGGTTTTAGGCATCCGACGTCACAACTTGCTCGAAACCTTCTCTATTTTTTACCACAGCCTACACATGCGATAACATGACACCTCGACAAGTTCCGTGATTTTCGGACTTCGTATGGATTTTATATAATTTAAAAACACTTTTCCGACAAGTTCCTCATCGTGTTACGTTAAGAAGATGCCCGAAATTTGATGCGAGTTCGTGGATAGGGACTCAACATACACCAAATACCATGAATAACATTTTTCGAATCACTAAATTGCATTATTCCATCCAACTGCAGTTCAAATTTGAAATATTCGAAAAAATCAACGAAAAGAAATAAATTAGGGAAATATATCAAAAAGTCAAAATTGCCCCAAATTTTAAAATTGAGTTTTAAATAATGTATTATAGCACCACAAAAAAAACTGGGTTCAAAAAACAAAAAAAATCTTTGCCGAGGGCCTAGCCTGGCCCTCGGCAAAGGGGATCTTTGCCGAGGGCCTGGCCAATGGTCCTCGGCAAAGAAAATTGAAAAAAATAAAACCCTCGGCAAAGGGCCCAACCCTAAATCGGCCAGCGGCCTGGCCCAAAATCCCCGCCCACATTTCATACGCCGCCGCCGCTGCTCGCCCCGCCGCCGCCCCACGCGCCCGGCCGCCACACCACCGCGCCGCCCGACCTCCGCGCCGCCCCGCCGACGCCGCCCCACCGCCCCAGAGCCGCCCCGGGGGCGCGCCCTGCCTCCCCACCCCGTCTTGGTCGAGCAAGGGGAGCTCGGCCGCCCCGGCCGGCCCTCCGGCGGCCCCCCCGCGCCGGCCTTCCCGCCGCCCCGGCCGGCCCTCCGGCGGCCCCCTGCGCTGGCCTTCCCGCCCCCCGCGCTAGCCTCCCGCCCCGACACCAGCCCCCAGGCCGCCCCCATCGCTGGCTGCTGTTGGAGGGGAGGAGGCAGAGGGTGAAGTAGGAGGAAGAAGAGAAGGAGAAGAGGAGAAGGAGGAAGGGGGAAGAGAAGGAGAAGAAGAGGAGAAGGAGGAAGGGGAAGAAGGAGAGGAGGAGGAGAAGAAGGGGAAGAAGGAGAGGAGGAGGAGGAGAAAGAGGAGAAGCGAAGAAGAGAGAAGGGAAGAGGGGGAGAGGATTACTCCGACGCCACTCGATCTCGCCGGAGAAGAAAGTGACCCCCGCACCGCGCCAATGGAGTACGGGGACACGCGGCAGCCGGGCGACGCGGAAGCCGGATTAACACTACGTAGAAAACGATTTTTAGCAACGGATCGATTTTTTTGTAGGAGCGGCTGGTTATGGAGCCGCCCCTACAGTGACGTGTTCGGGTGCCCAGACACCAGCCGCCCCTACAAATAGAACAGCAGGGGCGGCTGGTGTTACGAGCTGCCCCTACAAATAGGGTCTGATTTGTAGGGGCGGCTCAATCACCAGGCGCCCTGGAAATTCTATTTATAGGGGCAGCTGGTGATTGAGCCGCCCCTAAAAATGGCCCCGTATTTATAGCTCCTATTTGTAGGGGCAGCTCAATCATCAGCCGCCCCTACAAATGGCCCCCATATAAAACTGAGGCAACACCTTCTTCCTCCTCGGATCACTCACTCCAACCCATGAAAAAAAGGTGGGAAGGCCTTGGGCACCTCCCAAAAATTACTCTACCAAGAGGGAAGGTTTTGATCTCAAATCCTTTGGTGGAGAGGTTGTAGAAGGTAAGAAAATGCTATTACACACTTTTTTTAAAGTTTTAATGGTTGATTAGTGAATAATTAGAGTTTTGTTTTTCTCTCTCTTCTATGGTGCTTGAGCTATTTATGAGCAAATTAGACCCAACTTTTAAATGTACTAGGGTAAATTAGGGAGGGGAACAAGACCATACCCTTATTTGGTCCATGTTTCTTTATTTTAGTGAACCATTAGTTAGTTTTATGGATGTTTCATGTGCATGTGATCTATATCTAGGGTTTGGTTTTTTTATTAATTTTGTTTTTGTAAATTTATGTTTGATAAAATTGGACTAGGGTTTGTACGAAAGATATTGGGTAAAGTATAATTATTGCTAATTGTTGTCTTTGAAATTGTTTATTGTAATCAATAAATATGTATTTTAATTATTTATGGATAAATAGGCCATTAATTAATTTTCCTCTACCATGGTGTGTTTGTATGCTTCATGTGATTATATTAGATTTATATTCATATATATCTGAGGTATATACAATTATTCTCAAATAATTATTACTTTGATTAATTTTTATATATATCTGAATAAGTAGTCCTTTAATGTTTGTTTTGTTGTTGTTGTAAAAGATGGAGTACAGGAACTCTTGGATGTATGGTTCGTTAAGGTTCAAGGCATGTTTCCGTGAAGAGGTGGATAAATTTATTGAAGCCGCAACGAAGCATGCAACGACATTGAAAGAGAATAAGGATATAATTATTTGCCCCTGTAAAGATTGCAAGAACCGTATGGCATGGACATATGTGACTATCATCAGATCACATTTGATTATACGAGGATTTGTTGAGGACTACACAGTATGGATTCATCATGGTGAAACGGTTATTGTTAACGACGAGGATGAGGAGGAATACGACGATGAAACCATAGAATCCCTATCCCAATATTCAGCCGAGCTTGATGCACAAATGGATTTCGAGTTTGGCAATGAACAAGGTGGTGATGCTGGTGGTTGGGATGGTAACGACAAAGGTGGTGCCAATAATGATGGTGGAACACGTGTCGGAGTTGAAGATGATTTAGATGACATGATTCGAACCCTTGGACCAGAGATTTTACTAAATAGCCCGAAAGGTCTAGAAAATTTAGAAAGAATAACAAAAGCATCGAAGGAGACTATGTATGGTGTTAAAAAGGGTTGTCCGACACATTGGACATTGCTATGTTTCGTGCTTGAGCTGCTCATCCTGAAGGCTAAGTACGGCTGGTCAGACTGTAGTTTCAATGATCTATTGCATCTCCTGTCATGGGTGCTGCCACAACCAAACTCAGTTCCCGCCAACACATACCAAGCGAAGAAGATCATAAGTTCATTGACAATGGGGGTTGAAAAAATACATGCATGCCCCAACCACTGTATACTTTTTCGTGGTGAAACGTTCAAGTCATTGGATAAATGTCCCCGGTGTGGGGCCAGCCGGTACAAGAACAATGACCTTTACAGTGGGGATAAACCATCCACGGGGAAAAAGAGGAATAAGAAGGGTATAAAAAAGGTGGTACAAGAATCTCAACCCCCAGAGGACACTCCATTAGGCAACGATGCAAAGCAGAGAAGAATTCCTACCCTGGTAATGTGGTACCTGCCACTGACCGACCGCTTGAGACGTATGTTCCTAAACCCTAAAGAAGCCGCACTCATGACATGGTGGGATGATGAGCGCAAGGTGGATGATGATAAGATTGCACACCCGGCTGATTGTAGTCAGTGGCAAAGGTTTGATGAGAAGCACAAAGAATTCAGCGATGACCCAAGGAATGTACGGTTTGGCCTGAGCACCGATGGAATGAATCCCTTCAATGAGAGGATGAGCAACCATAGCACATGGCCAGTGATCTTGACCATGTACAACATCCCAACATGGTTGTGTCAGAAGAGAAAGTATCTTCTCCTCGCTATTCTTATTTCTGGCCCTAAACAACCAGGCATTGATATAGATGTGTTCCTCGAGCCCTTGATGCAAGAAATGGAGAGACTATGGAGGCATGGGGAGCAGATGTACGATGCGTTCCGAAAGGAGGACTTCATATGTAGAGCAATAATATTTGTTACTACCAATGATTACCCCGCGTTGTTTGCTTTGTCTGGACAGATCAAAGGGAAGACGGGATGCTTGGTTTGCTTGGATGGTACTACATGGGTTTACCTAGATGCTTCCAAGAAGATAGTTTACCTAAGGAACCGACGTTTCTTAAAGACAAGTCACAAGTACCGCAGCAAATTGTTCTTTAGATTTTATGACAACGCCCCGGAGATTGAACCCCCTCCGGAGAGACGTCATAACGGAGAACATGTGTACAGAATGGTGAAAAACATACGCGTCGTCTATGAAAAGAAGAATTCGGATGGGACGAACAGAGATAGAAGCACACCTCCTATCGAAGGCGTACCTTTCAAGAAACAATCGATCTTCTTTCAGTATCTGCCTTATTGGCCAGACTTGGAGGTCCCCCATGCCATTGATGCTATGCACGTGCAGAAGAATGTCTTTGAGAGTCTCATTGCTACCTTGATGGACACAGGCAAGTCAAAGGATGGTCTGAAAGCACGGAAAGACATGGTGCAGCTAAACATGATGCCACAGCTTCACCCGGTACCTGAGGCTAATGGAAAATACACTCTGCCCGTGGCGTGCTTCAACCTAACACCAGACGAGAAGAGAGCTATATGCACTTTCCTGAGGGGGATCAAAGTCCCGACTGGGTTTTCAGTAAATGTGAAGAAGCTAGTGTCGATGAAGGACTTGTCAATAACACACTGCAAGGCTCACGATTGCCATGTGATGCTGACAGTGTTTCTACCTATTGCAATCAGGGCTATAAAGCCAGAGTTCTTGAAAATGGCCATCACCCGCATGTGCTACTTCTTTTCGAAGATCTCACAGAAGACGATTGGCAAGGAAGAGCTGAGTGACCTACATGAATTTGTGGTGGAGACACAATACCAACTGGAGATGTGTTTACCTCCTGCTTTTTTTGATATAATGCCACATCTCATGATTCACATGGTTCATCAGATACAGGCGCTTGGCCCTTGCTACTTGCATGAAATGTGGTCCTATGAGCGGTTCATGTTGGTTTTAAGTCGATACGTGCATAATCGAGCATACCCAGAGGGCTCCATGATAGAGGGTTACAGTACTGAAGAAGTCGTCGAGTGCTGTCAAGAGTACCTAAAAGTACAGAAAGGGATTGGTAAACCCGATTCTCGTCACAAGGGTAGGCTGGCTGGGAAGGGCACCAGTGGTAGAAAAGTGTTCATCGACCATGATTACAAAGAGGTGAGTCGGGCGCATTACAGTGTTTTGCAGAGTACACAACTGATGCAACCGTATATTGATGAACACTTGGCTATCATTATGGCGGAGAGAAATGGCTGTTCGGATGATTGGGTCATGAAACAGCACAAGTAATGACTAACTATATGGTTGAAGGACCAAAACATACCGCCTGAAGAAACCATAGACTCTATTACCATCAGTAGGTTGGCGGAGGGGCCATCGAGACAAGTGACATCTTGGAATGCTTATGACATCAATGGGTACACGTACTATACCCACGCAAAGGATAGTAAATATGTGAACCAAAACAGCGGCGTTCGAATAGAGGCTCTCGATGGATTAGGGCGAAAGATCCAATACTTTGGCATCATTGAAGAGATATGGGAACTTGACTATGGAAGGGATATAATGGTGGCCCTGTTTCGATGCCGCTGGATCAAACAACACCAACTGAACGAGATCGGATTGAGAGTCCTGGACCTCGAGAATCTAGGCTACCAAGATGACCCTTGGGTGCTCGCTTCACGTGTCGCACAAGTTTTCTATATGTCTGACCCACAAAGTAACCTCCCCCCGAAGAAGAAGACAAAGCACGTGGTTGCCTCCGGGAAACAACACATTATTGGAGTTGATGGCGTGGACGATGTTGAAGCTTACAATAACTATGATGAGATGCCGCTATTCATAGACTTTCCTAAGAAGATCAGTGTTGTGGAAAAGAACATCCCCAAAGATATAATGCCATGGGAACGAAAAGGTGTCAAGGGGAAAGTCGTTACAGCGGGCTAGCTAGTTGTTGAACGTGGAGTGTTTGTGTAGGTGTTTTTTGTAAGGCTTCATTTATGCATGCGTGTGAGACTATATATTTATGTACGTGTGTAAGACTACATATTTTTGTATGTGTGTGAGACTACATTTTATGCATGTGTGTGAGACTACCCTTTGCAACATCCAGATCTACAATTGTTACATAGCTCATTTTTCCATTTGAGAAAGTTTTATCAAACACTAGTCACAAATTCTTGAATCTCATATAGACTTTCTGAAACTATGTCACACACTTGTGAAATTTGAACTACATTTTGTTCAAACTTTCTCAAATGAAAAAATGGACTATATAAGTATTGTAGATCTTGATGAGCTGAACAAACTTGGTATTCAAAACTTTTCAATTTGAGATAACCTAGGGTTCCGAAAACTAGTTTGTAGGCGTTGAAATTTAAAAACCTAGGGACGCAGCAAGCTACTGTAATATCTAAATAAAACCTAGACTTCAGCCCGTTATTATAGCCTTAATCTAGAAGGACATGTTCTTTTGTGCACTGTGCTCATGTTAACCTACTTCAGCTCAATTGCTTTTAGATGGAGTTATTGACTAGTCATCTTCGTCCGTAGCGGATGATAGTGCTTCCATGTAATTTTTTTATTGTGCGTATATTAGTCCATGTTAGCTTGCAATTTTTTTATTATGCTTAATTTAGTCCATGTTAGCTTGGATTGACTGTTTTGATACCGAAATTTCCAATCGAGATTGTCATTTTTAATAAACTTAAAATATCAAATCAAAAACTAAAAAAATAGCATTCCACACTCAAAATCATTGTATGTTGCACATAAAATAGATTTGAACTACTTTGTACACAGACCTTGTATGGAGCATAACAAACTTATGTGTTGTTCTATGCGTCTAGCGCTCTTTCTTCAGCCCCTTCTATACATTTTTTCTGGATCCGTCACTGTTTGCCTGAGTGCATGAGTACAAATTCTAGAGGACTTTTAGGATAGCACATAAGTTTGGCGGAGTACATCTTTTATTCAATTTCAGACTGTTTTATTTAGATATTACAGTAGCTTGCTGCGTCCCATATTATGCCCTATTCTATTTTTTCTGAGTGACTTACTTTTAACTTAGCATGCCTAATATGAACTTTCAACCCTAGCTTGATGCTGCTTGTGGTGCAGCCCTAGCTTGATGCTGCTTATGATGCAACCCTAGCTCGATTTGATATTGATTTGATAATTTAAACTGAGCAGATGCCACCGCTAATGATTTGATAATTTCAACTGAGCATATATGCCACTTTCGATTTTGTTCCCATTGTCGATTTTGATCCCATTGAGCAGATGTCAATGATTTGTTCCCACTGTCTTTGATATATTGTTGTTTGTTACCTGAGCACATACTACTGATGCTTGCTACCTGTGATGCCAAATTAATTTGAATTGAGCACATGATGGCTTCTACTGAATTGAGCACATGTTAGCACTCCCTGTCTCAAATATTTTGAATTGAGCAAATACTACTGCTGCCTGTGATGCTCTCCTCTCCTATTGTGGGCTTATGCAGCTTGTGAACTACTACTAGCTAGTCCTACTACTATTACTCTTCTCTCTACTCTGTACTACTAAGTGCTGTTCCTGCTGCTCTTCTCTCATTTTTTCTACTCTCTGCAAATTTAAAATGTCTGAGGTGGTGGCTGCTTGCTGTGCTTGCTTGCCCACTACTTACTGAATTTTTTGACTTTACTTAACTACTGTTGCTGCTATGTCTCTACCTCACTCTGTTGACTCTACTTAACTACTGCTGCTACTTACTGATTTTTTTTACTTTTCTCTCTCATTTTTTGACTCTGTACTATGTCTCTACCTCATTCTCTACTTAATTGCTGCTGCTCTATACTACTACTATACTCCATTCCTCTTTGTTGCTTGCTGTGTTGTGCAGCTACTCCTACTACTACTTATCTCTTCCCCTTGTACAACTCAATTCTTTCATTCTGTTTGTACCCTTTCTGTCTTATGGAACTACTGTTGCAAGAAGTTGCCATTTATATGTCAATAAAAGATATATCATTATCAGTGGTACAGTTGTGAAGCATTTATCTAAAAATGTATCTCTTATCTCATTCATTCAAGTTACACTGTGCATACATTTTTCTTGCTTTCTGCTTTCATATATGCCAATGTTGGTGACAATGGTTGCCTGCTTTCTGCTTATTGCCATTGATTGTGCTTGTTGGTTCCTTTTGGAAATGCATTGTCACTGTGCCTAGCTACTCCTACTACTACTAGCTGGCTGCTACTCTACTCTCTTCCCTAGCTGCTGGCTGCAACTCTACTCACTTCCCTATACTACTAAGTGGCTGCTACTAAGTGGCTCACTTCTACTACTCTATCTACGACTACTACTGTATCTAAGTGGCTGTTTCTCTTAACTACTGGCTGCTACTCTTCTCTACTCCTCTACTCTACTCCTCTACTATTACTCTATCTACTATTACTCCTCATCTACTCTAATCCATTATTTACCACATCTAAATTACCAGATTTTGATCTATAGGGGTCTTCCAACCATATGGCAGCAGTCAACTATTTTTTGGCTAATTTTCCTATCCTCTATGTTTGGGAAGCAGCAGCTGCTTGTTTTTACACCTTTTCCTCTCTATGTTTGTTAAGCAGCTGTTGCTTTTTTTTTGCCAAATCTCCCCTCTCCTCTCCTTTGTTTTGCCAATGATGAAATTGTCTAAGTCCATACATTATATGGAATATGAGCTGATGATCAAGAACTTGTGAGGAACTTGGCATCATTAGCAGCCGCCCCTACATTACCTTCTCTCTTCTCTGTTATGATGCCTTGATGCTCCAAGTTCAAGATCAGATGATGATTGACATGTTTCTGAGGCCTCTACCATAGCTACTTCTTGTTTTTTTATATTGTTGTTTTATAGGACTACTTTGGTTTATAGACCTTTTTGATTTCTTATACCTTCTCGCGTACCTAAAGCACACTTTCTTGCATCTTTTAGAACAAAGCGCGAAATAATGTCACGGACAACAGACCGTGCAGCTCGATGCCCCGAGCATGATGAGCAGCCAACCCTTGAGGAGCAAGCACTAGAGGACCAGCTTACTCAGGAACAGTTCGATAACGAGGTAGAAAAGGATCTAGAAGTGATGCTTACTCAGGAGGAGTGTGACAAGGAGGAAGGCCCCGAAGGAGAGGCTGCTGAAGGCGAAGAAGAAGAGGATGATGAGTCAGAAGAGGGATATGAAAGTCCTAAGAATCCTTTCCCACCTGAAGCAAGAAGGAGGCCAACGGAGGAAGATTTGTACAAGGATTTTGACCCGAACGAGGAGGTAGGGAAGAAGCCTTAGCTTGTAAATTTTGCTAAAGCTTTGGCTGTGTTACCTCTGCTAACACTTTGACCTATCCTATATACAAGTCCCTCCTGAAACTCAGAAAAGACGACGTCGATGTCCGCGACATCTCGCTGGACAAGATGGAGTAGAGGAAAGGAGAGCAGAGGCAACAACCACAGAGATGGATCACGATGCCTCTGCTCCACAAACTCAAGACACAACCACGACTACCAAGCCTAAGAGGAAACGAGGGGATAGAAAAGGAAATCTATATCCAGATAAGGCTTGCTATGTGATAACGGAGGTTGGGCCAGCAGGGGAGATCCTTGTGCCGTAGGAATTAAGAGGATGATTCCGTAATGCGATCGGGGCCCTAGTAAGAGATAAATTGAACCCAGCAATCCCTAACTGAAAAGAGGTACTAGAGAACATAAAGAATGCACTATGGGATAGGCAGCTGAAGGTCAATTTTAGATTTCCAGAGGGTAAGCACGAATTGGTAAAAAAAATGCTATCAGGATGATGGGAGAGTCATTTCGACGTTGGAGGTCGGAGCTTAACACGAAGTATATCCAAAAGGGGTTAACTCCCTTCAACGAGTTCTGCAAAATAACTCCTAGTCAATGGGAGGAGCTCGTGGCTCAGAAGACTTCAGCGGAGGCATTGGAGCTCAGTGCTCGTAACACCGAGCTAGCGAAGAGGAACAAACACCACCATCATCTAGGCCCCGGTGACTACTATGCCAAGGAAGAGAAGTTTAGGAAGATGGATGAAGAGGCCGCAACTGCTGGGAATATCGATGTGACGAAGTTGAAGGTATGCTCAAGGAACTGGATATATGTGAGGAGTACAAAACCATCCGACAGTAATCTTAAGTTTGATAAGCCGGAGACCCAAGAGGCGGTATCAAGGATACTGAAATATGCTGAAGACAAAGAGACGGGCTCATTCAATCCTTCCAGAGAGTGGGACGAGCTTAGCCTTGGCTTGGGAAACAAGGAGCACACAGGCCGCACTAGGGGGCTAGGGAAAAGGATGACATGGAAGCAAGGATTCGAAGAGGACAGACACATGTACAAGAAACATGGCCGAGACCAGGAGACTAGTCTTGAGCTCCAAGTGAAGGCTCTAGTTGCGAAGGCGCTGGAGGAGCAAGGAATGTCTATGGAGCCACGTATATTAGTGACGCCACCGGGAGAAGTGGCATTAGTTACCAGCCCTCCGAAAGTTCCTAGCAGCCAAGGTTCCACTACAGCCACAACCTCAGTCGATCTCATACGAGAACCTACTAGTTGCACCTTGGTGTTTCTCAGCGGCCGGCAGAACACTGTGATAGAGGTGGCAATGGGTGCTGCACATCCTCCCGGTGGCTTACACCACAATAATAAGATACCGCCGGACTACACTAGGGTCGAGGTGCATACAGTGAAGCCCGAGTTCATGCAGTGGAGGATAGACTATGCAACTCCCGAGGGGCTAGTGTTACTCGAAGACGTTATGGGGCAGTTCATCCTCTGGCACAAATGGGACATTATATTGACTGCTTCTTCGCCGCCTCCCTCTCTCCCAAATTTGGAGCGAGTTGTTGAGGTCGGGGAGATATTTTCATCGTCTCGTGACCCCCACATTTCTAAGATGCCACATTCTTCCTCGCCTTCTATCGAGCATGTGCCTGATGAGATGCCACAACCTTCTCTAGCTCGTACCGGGCAAGTGCATCATGAGATGCCATAGTCTTCTCAACAAGCACAACCGATACATGAACAACGAGTGCCTCCTGAAGAAGGTGATGCACAAGAAGATGAGGACGTGCCTGAATGGGAACTCCGAAAGAAGATTCCAATCCACATAAGGCCAGTTTATGTTCCGATCAAAGACGTCTCATCGGTGTCCAAGTGGTATTCCCATGATCAGTTCAACCCTGAAAACCAAGTTAAAAAGTCCCATCACGGGGTTCTGAGGAGGCCGTCAGTAGCAAACTTCACCAAATTGCAAAGCAGTATCCAAATGTTGATGCCATCGAATGGTCAAAGGATTGCCCGAAAAAATATGAAAGAGGCAAGCCCTTCCTACCAAACCGGGACATCCAGCGCCTACCACTTGGAATGAGAAGGTTCCATGATTGGTACTTGCGTGTTCTCCCAACGAGCATAGATATCATACAAGCATGCTTTCCCACCGGCACATTTGGAAGCCCAGCCGGGAAAATTGTCTTTGACTTCAATGACATGCACATATGCTTTCACCTAGGAGAAATGGAGATGAATCTAATTCGCACATGGTGCTTGTAAGTCCTTGTCCTCCTGATATGATATGAATGTAATCTTTGAATTTTGTTGTAACTAACCCACGCCGTGATTTGTAGAATGCAAGTGCACATTATCAAACAAATGCCAAGTGTGAAAGCCGGGTATGTAGACCCTCAAGCTATAGCCCAAACAAATTTTAATTACCCTAAACGGTGGACACTGGATGCCAAAGAGCTAGCAGCTGCAAAGACTCTTCGGGAGAAAGAGCGCATCCGTAGTGCGAAGCTAAGGGAAGAGTCCCTTAAGGTTGCTGCATACATTGCCTTGGCTTTCAAAAATCTCCAACACCACTCTACTATATGGCTACCATACAACTTCGAGTAAGCTCAACTCTATACTTAAAGCTTTGTTCAATATATTTCATTCGATGCAAAAGGGCTTATCTAGTTCTATGATTAAATCCATGCAGCAACCACTGGATTTGTATAGCCGTCGATGTCGGGAGGAGCATGGCATGGGTCTTTGATTCATTAGATAAGGACACGGTGACATACAAAGACTTCATATCGATTCTCAAGACGTATACATATCGACAATCCTCATTAGCTTATATGTTTGTATACATACTTGTAATGTTCACTTTTGGATACTAACAAGTTGTATTTGCTAAAATAATTCGAACAGGGCATTTAGGTTCTATGTCACTAATCATCATGGAAGGCATGATCCAGCAAGGAAGGAAAAGCTGGCTATAAAAACACTATGTGCGGTAAGTGTAACTTACTTCTTCAGTACTCCGTTACATGGCTGTCAAAAGCATTACTTAACATTTTTATATGCAAAACACACAGTGCCCCAAGCAGAAGCCTGGGAGTGTACATTGTGGATACTATATATGTTCTATGATGGGTAACACCGGTGCCTACAGGAGACACCCCTTAAGGGTAAGTTTGAACCTCTTCACCCGTAGTATAAAAACTTCGTAAATGGTATGAAATACTAAACTGAAACTTGTTTTCTTGTAGTGGAGAGAAGAGAAAGGAATGAAAAGAGACCCATACAAGGATGACCAACTCTTAGAGCTCGTCGGCAACCTTTGCAACTTCACATTGGACCAGATTGTACACGTCAGAGACGCCTACCATGACCGAGAGTCTGACTTAGGTACAAATCCTCAGTACCAACACCTTCGTGAGACTGAAAGGCTAGCTCTAGGACATTGATAACAATGTGTATGGAATTTGTATATTTAATGATGGATTGTATATATTCATGTGAATTGGACTTGTAATTGTAGTTTATAGAATACTCTTATGCTTGTAGTCGCGGTCGTGGGGTGTTTGGCAACGCGAACGTTGGTCACGGGGCGTTCGGCAACGCGAACGCGGTTCGGAACGTTGGTCGCGGGGTGTTCGGCAACGCGAACGCTGTTCGGAATGTTGTTGTGGGACGTTCGGCAAAGTGATTTTGAATTGAAAATTTGATTTTTTTTGCGGGAAATGTACTGTAGGGGCGGTTCTAGATTGAACCGCCCCTACAAATACCTGTTTGTAGGGGGCGGCTGGTACTACAGCCGCCCCTATAAATTTATTTGTAGGGGCGGCTGGTAATAAGACCGCCCCTACAAATATATTTATAGGGACGGCTGGAAACACTAGCCGCCCCTACAAATCGTTTTGTAGGGGCGGCCTGAGAACCGCCCCTACAAATGCATGATTTGTAGAGACCCTTGCGTAGGGGCGGCTAGGCAAACCGCCCCTACAAATGGTCTACAACCGCTCCTACAAATGCTTTTTGATGTAGTGTAATTAAGCTGGGTAAAGCGATCAACTTCCTCATCCAACGATAACGTTAGTAATTTTTTAGGTGTAGACCGACGACCTGAAGCCGTGATTGTGGCACAAGAAATATCTATTGTGGGGAATTGTTTTTTCTTACCTGATTTGCTGCGGCTGTTATGGGGATTGAGCTGATCGCATAGAGCGAGTACGTGTTGCCTTCCTGATTTAATCGCATGGAGCGACTACGCGTTGCCTTCCTGATTTGATCGCATAGAGCGGCTTTGGTGTCGCACCTATGGAAGAAATAGCTATGAATGTTTTAGTTGTAAAGATATGCGACGGCGTCGCACCGTGCTCCTGTGTGACAGCCTATACGTACGTGGCTGCCGCGTGTCCCCTGTGTATATGTGAATACGTGATCCACGGCTGAAACTCCTCTCCACGGCAAACGAGATAGCGACTAACATGCACCTATACGTCAATACGTGGAAAGACGGAACAACCAACGGACTACGGGGACACGCGGCAGCCGAGCGACGCGGAAGCCGGATTAATTAAGCTGGGCAAAGCGATCAACTTCCTCATCCAACGATAACGTTAGTAATTTTTTAGGTGTAGACCAACGACCCGAAGCGGTGATTATGGCACAAAAACAATGTCTCTCGTGGGGAATTGATTTTTTCTTTCCTGATTTGCTGCGGCTGTTACGGGAATTGAACTGATCGCATAGAGCGAGTGCGCGTTGCCTTTTTGATTTGATCGCATGGAGCGAGTGCACGTTTGCCTTCCTGATTTGATCGTATGGAGCGGCTTTGGTGTCGCATCTGTGGACGGAATAGTTATGAATGTTTTAGTTAGATAGATGTAGAGATATGCGACGGTGTCGCACCGTGCTCCCGTGCGACAGGTTGTACGTACGTGGCTGCCACATGGCCCCTGTGTATACGTGAATACGTGATCCACGGCTCAAACTCCTCTCCACGGCAAACGAGCTAGCGACTAACATGCGCCTATACGTGAATACGTGGAAAGACAGAACGGCCAACAGACTACGGGGACACGCGGCAGCCGGGTGACGCGGAAGCCGGATTAATTAAGCTGGGCAAAGCGATCAACTTCTTCGTCCAACGATAAAGTTAGTAATTTTTTAGGTGTAGACCGACGACCCGAAGCAGTGATCGTGGCATCCAAAAAATGTCTATTATGGGGAATTGATTTTTTGCTTTCCTTATTTGCTGCGTCTGTTATAGGGATTGAGCTGATCGCATGGAGCTAGTGCGTGTTGTCTTCCTGATTTGATCGTATAGAGTGAGTGTACGTTGTCTTCCTGATTTGATCGCATGGAGCGGCTTTGGTGTCGTATCTGTGGACGGAATAGTTATGAATATTTTAGTTGTAGAGAAGATATTTAGAGATATGCGACGGCGTCGCACCGTGCTCTCGTGCGACAGCCTATACGTACGTGGCTGCTGCGTGTCCCATGTATATACGTGAATACGTGATCCACGGCTCAAACTCCTCTCTACGGCAAACGAGCTAGCGACTGACATGCGCCTATACGTCAATACGTGGAAAGATGGAACGGCCAACGGTCTACGGGGACACGCGGCAGCCGGGCGACGCGGAAGCCGGATTAATTAAGCTGAGCAAAGCGATCAACTTCGTCATCCAACGATGGCCCCGTTCGCTTGTCTGAAAAAATAAGCCAAAACACTGTAGCGGCTGGTTGTGTGAGAGAGAAATACTGTAGCGGCTGAAAGATGCACTGTAGCAATGTGAGAAGAAGCAGCCGGACCAGCCGGCTGGTCTGAATTTTTCAGACCAGCCGAACGCCGCCAATGTTAGTAATTTTTTAGGAGTAGACTGATGACCCGAAGCGGTGATTGTGGCACCAAAAAAATGTCTATCACGGGGAATTGATTTTTGCTTTCCTGATTTGCTGCGGCTGTTACGGGGATTGAGCTGATCGCATGGAGCGAGTGTGCGTTGCCTTCTTGATTTGATCGCATGAAGTGAGTGCACGTTGCCTTCCTGATTTGATCGCATGGAGTGGCTTTGGTGTCGCATCTGTGGATGGAATAGTTATGAATATTTTAAGTGTAGAGAAGAGATTTAGAGATATGCGATGGCGTCGCACCGTGCTCTCGTGCGACAGCCTATACATACGTGGCTGCCGCGTGTCCCCTGTGTATACGTGAATACGTGATCCACTGCTCAAACTCCTCTCCACGGCAAACGAGCTAGCGACTAACATGCGCCTATACGTCGATACGTGGAAAGACGGAACGGCCAACGGACTACAGGGACACGCGACAGCCGGGTGATGCGGAAGCCGGATTAATTAAGCTGGGCAAAGCGATCAACTTCCTCATCCAACGATAACGTTAGTAATTTTTTAGGTGTAGACCGACGGCCCGTAGCGGTGATTGTGGCACCAAAAAATGTCTATCACGGGGAATTGGTTTTTGTTTTCCTGATTTGCTGTGGCTATTATGGGGATTGAGCTGATCATATGAAGCGAGTGCGCGTTGCCTTCCTGATTTGATCGCATGGAGCGAGTGCACGTTGCCTTCCTGATTTGATCGTATGGAGCGACTTTGGTGTCGCATCTGTGGATGGAATAGTTATGAATGTTTTAGTTGTAGAGATATATTCCTCTATTTCCCATTGGTAGTATGTGTATTGTAACAACCCAAAAATCCACACACTGAAAATACCAACTACAAAATTTTTCTTAAAAACTTCCGTGTGATGATGAGTGTCATGTATAGTAACCCAACCTAAGAAATGCATTAGGTCTAACCCCAACCCAAGTTAACACATAAGCATGGCATGTCATTAGTTAATTGCGTTTATTTAAATTCTAACAAATAAGTGTTACATACATTAAATTGTGATTTGGATTTCCATTTGAGTTATGATATGCTTAACAACTCCAATAAATTAGGTGCACCAATTTAGAATTCAGATTCTAGAACCAAATTCGAATTCAAACAAAAGAGATGAAATGAAAAACAGAAAAAGAAAACGAGGAAGAAGGCCTCGCAGCCCAGGCTGCTCGGCTTCGCGGCCCAGCCAGCCCAACCGCGCCCACCTTGCACCGGCGCGCCCGTACGCAGCCCACGAGCCGGCCCAGGGCGTCGCCCACGCTCGCGCACCCGTCTGCCTCGCTCGCAGCCACTGGCCGCTGGACCCCGCATGTCAGCCGCACCCCCCGTCTACAGTGTCGTCTTCTCACCCACGCCTCAACCGCCTACGCGACTGGCGCCCGACAGCTGTGGCATGGGCGGGCCAGGGGGTCACGCCCGGGGCATGACCCTGTCCCCTTGCGCCGTGCCCACGCAACCCCACACCACCGTCTGATGCGATGCATCCGCCTCCACCGCACGATGCCATCCGCCCTGGGAGGCATGGCGCTCGACTATAAAGCCAGCCCTCACACCGCTCACGCCCGGCGCCCTAGCTTCTCCCTCAGCCTCCGCCGTCGCTTGGTGGCCCAGCAGCCGCACCACACCGAGAGTAGGGGGTCGAGAAGGAGATCGTGAGAGGAGGATCGGAGCTCCCGCACGCTGCCGAAGTCACCGGAGCCGAAGGCAACGCCGTCGTCGTCATCACGGTCGCGGGTCGGCACTGCACGGCACTGCTTCTGGAGCTACACGGCCGCAACTCGACACTGCACCGCCATCCTTTCTTCCACAGCACCCACGGTGAGCCCCGGTTCATTCCCTGCTCACCACTGGACCTTTCTACTCCGACCATGGCGCTCCATACCATGAGTGTGTAGGCCAAGGCCATCCCCGGCCTCTAGGCACACCAACACAGCACACTCACGTTGACCGTGACCATCCCCGAGCCCTTGGACGCTGTAGGCCTCTCTAGGTTCCTCGGACGCCGTAGCCGAGCACGCATGCCGCGCTCGCAACGCCGCCGCCATGACGTAGCCACCACCAGTCCGAGCACCAGACCACAGGTCCGAGCATGTGACCCCCAGTCCGAGCACCAGACCACAGGTCCGAGCACCTGACCACCAGTCCGAGCACCAGACCACAGGTCCGAGCACCTAACCACCAGTCCGAGCACCAGACCACAGGTCCAAGCACCTGACCACCAGTCCGAGCACCTGACCACCAGTCCAAGCACCAGACCACTGGTCCGAGCACCCGACCACTAGTTCGAGCACCGACTACCGTGGCCAGTACCGACAGGAGCGCCTGGCGCCTCCTTGACTCACCCGTTCCGTTCGCTGAAGCCACGGGTAACTCACGCGCACGCCATGACCACTCCGTAGGAGCCCATAGTGACCCGCGCGCCTCGCCGTCGTCACCATGTTGCTGTGGCCACCGGGAAGACCCTACCGGCCACCTAGGAACCGGAAGTCCTTCTCGGAGCTCTGGACGCCCTCACCGTGTCCACACGGATCCATAGGAACCTACACGCCCCACTGTGACGCCTCCGAGGCCATAGCCCCCACACCGACGCCGCCGACGTGATCGAAAGGCCGTCCGTCGTGGCCAAAGCCACCGGAGGCCCTGGAGGACCCCTCGACCTACCAACATGCCCGCTGGAGCATTGTGACGCCCATGCGCACCATCGAGCTGGCCAATGCCGCTGCACCCGCGCCATTCCCGCACGCCGGTTGTGCTCGAGCCACCGTTCGCCGTGACGAGTGACTTAGGATGCACCATCCGTCACCCTGACTCCACCATTGCTGTCGCCATGGCACAGGGAGACTTTTCCCCACCTCAATTGGATGCCTGAGCCATTGTGGGAGCTCGCCGGTGAGCATGTCGCCGGCGGAAGCGTGCCGTGGAAGAAACAAAGGAGAAGGGGCAAGGTGAGCAGCGCAGCCCTGCACCCGGTGCACATGAGCCAAGCCGAGGAGAAATGACGATGGACTCGGTCCACCATGGACCCTGCCTTAGGACCATGGATCAGGAGCGCTGGTCCACCGTGAGCCACATGGTGTGAGCCGTGCTGCAGACGAAGCCTAATAAGAGCCCATGGCCGTGACGTGGCTGCGCCACAGCACGCCACATGTTCGGCCCGGCCCGGCCCACACCGGCTCGATCCGAGCCCACCAAGGCCCGTTTGAGACCCGGCACGTATTGACCGTTGACCTGGCCCCACATGTCTACGACCCAAGAGCCCCTGGACCCACCTATCAGCTCAGAACTGAGACGATGACGTCATGCTGACGTCATGCTAACATTAGCACGCCACGTTGACCAGTGACACCGTGACACGAGTCAGCCCAGGATTAATTCAGCCTTTTTCATTTTCAGAAATAGATTTAATCTTTGGAAATTCATAACTAATTCATACAACCTCGGAAAAATACGAGACCAGGACCAAAATTCATCTAAAATCAAGCTCTACGCAATGAACTCATGTTTGAGTGCATTTGACTCTTTTGAATTTTCATTGCTTCTTTGTGCTACTCTATAGACGTCGCTAACGCGACTATAATGCAAACGTTGCAGACTCGGAGGAGAACCTGACAGACGAGGACCGTGAGTACCGTGAGGAGTACGGAAATGACTACACTAAAGGTGCCACATCCCACCCAATTTCGTAGCACCTATTACGCATGGCTAATATAGAACTGCTATTGCTTTACTTTACTGTTATAATCATACTATGATAGGACTTGCATGGTAGTATGCTTGCTTGAAAGCCTTTACCTTGGCGCAACCTTACCCCTGCATACCCTGCTATTAGGCTAGACACACGCTTACTGCTATACATTTCATTACTTATACTTCTACTACGCTTATACTACGTGCGTGGTGGATACTGGTATTATCTGGACCATGGGGAGAGTGCTGCGTGTGTGACTTGGGTGTGTGGAGGGTGAGGGTTGTGTCGACTAAGTTGGAGTATACGACGAGCCTATGGCAAGTCTTGCCATGGGATGCTACCTGGGCACCCCTAGAAATAGATACCTGTGGTGGGTAAATGGTATATGAGGTGGACCTGGGTGTGAACCTGTGACGGGTGGAGCCCGAGATGGAGGTGCTGTGGTGGCACGGTAAATGGAAACCCTGATGGAGATATTCTGGCTTGGTCATCCCTAAGGACTTACTAGTACTCAGATTCATCGGGAAGCCTTACGTACCACTCGCCCTATATGGTGCGGGACGGCTGGACTACTTGGTAGGATATTGCCACTACTGCTAGGTTGATAGCGGACAATGTAAGGAGGTACAGGGCGCGGAGGATTTCCCCCACACCCTTCTGAGACTTCATGGAGACCTTGTGGACCTGGCTCATGACTCACAGTTTCAGCCACCCCAGACTTAACTTGGGGTGAACCAGGGCTGAATGGTAGAGTGGCATTATCCTAGGCTAGCAAGCAGCTGGAATCAGCCTAGTTGACGATGGTCAGCGAGGAAGGTGGATCTTGTGGTTATGTAAAACCTCTGCAGAGTGTATGGTTGATCGATCGATACATGTGCCGACTCGTCGGCTATGGACCTTTCCTGGGTTTCGCTTAAACTAGATAGTGAGATGAGTCTTTCTCTTCTTCCCCCGTGAGAGAGTGTTGGTCGTAGCCAGGGGCTACGGGCCTTGAGACAGTGCCGAGAGGGAGTTGGCCTGCCGACTGAGCGATGGTATGGTTATGGTATGGTGATGGTGAGGAGATGGTGGTATATCGATCCCAGGATCAAAACCTGGCTCGGAAAAGGGAATGGAGTGGAATGTGTGTGGGAATGGTGTTAAAACTTGACGAACTATTACTATTTACTTGATATGCTATTGCATAGGAAACCCCAGCCTTATAGGTTTATTTTGCTTATATCCAACTTGCATCCAATTTCCACAAAGCAATGCTCATAGGGATGGGAGTGGCCAGTACAAATCGTACTGATAAATTTTGGGCACACAGGTTCTGCTGAGGAGTATAGTTCCGAGGAGTTTGACGGATGAGGGGTTCGTGCCTACGCTCGAGTTTGGCGATCTTATTTTCAAGCTGTTCTGAATGAATGCTACTTTTGATTCCGCCAATGCGGCGATGTAATAAATTATGTAATTCCGCACTATTGTACTCTGATATTATCGTTGTATGGATGTGATATTCGACTAGAATTTGGGTAATATGATCTACAATGATCTTGTTACACTTCGACGCTGTGGATTTCCCTTCGCAGAAATCGGGGTCGTTTCAGTTGGTATCAGAGCCATACTTGACCATAGGACGAAACCCTTACAAATGGACGATAGAATAGGACGTAAACAACCCTTCTTTCAGTTATATACCGACCCTGCATTTACTTTTATGCAAGGCTTATCTATTATGGACCTGCTAACACCTGTCCCCTTGAAACATGCAGATGGCAACAAACGTCGACTGGCCGCCACTAGGACCGCTACCTCTGGACCACGCCAAGCTTACCTTTGACCTATGTGAGCTCGGGGGTTTTGCACAGACCCTCTGCTGAGTTCTCGTCACGTTAGGTGTCCCCGATGAGCTTGTCAAGGTCACCTGCACCGGGAAGCCAGCTAAGGAAGGAGGAATCGAAGGACCGATTATCACCTCAGTGGAGTTCCCAGCTAGCACTACCTTACCTTCTGTCCTAGCTTTCACCGAGTTGACTATAGAGGACACAGTCGAGGAGGGACTACGAGCTATCTCACACAAGGTACTTCGCAGAGTGATGAGGGACCACTACGAGCACCTGAAGATGATAGAGTTCCATCTACTTCCCTAGGCCCTCGACCTCAGCCTTACCCCCAGTGAGCAGAGTTTCATAGCAGGCAGAGTTATCCTTGCCGAGGAGGATAGATGCCTTCGTGTCTCAGCCATTCACCTACTAGAGCAGGACAGGTACGTGACCCAGCTGGAGCAGAGGAGACGTCAGGACCAAGCCCTCCGGTGGGAGTACCAGGAGCGAGACTCGCAGGGAGCACGGGAGCGAGCTAGTCTACTAGAGACAGTTGCCAAGCTATAGGATGAGCTCAACCATCATGAGGAGGACCATAGAGCCAAGGTCGCTGACTTATAGGACAAAGCAGCCGACCTAGGCAACAGGAACTGCTACCTCGACAGCAAGGTCTTGGAGTTGCAGAGTGAGTTGGACAACAAGAAGGCTGAGTTCAACCATAGAGGAGACAGAGAGAGATCCAAGGGGATTGATATGCTGAAGATCCAATCTCAGAACAAGACCCTGACTCAGGAGCTAGAAGAGTTCAGGAAGAAGGCCATTTGCAACCAGGGTCACCTGATCGAGGCACTCAGGCAGACCGAGTACCTACAGGACAAGTGTGAGAGGACCTGGCAGGCTTGGCAGAAGTCTGACAGGAAGCGCCTCAGGGAGATGAAGGGTATGTGGGATCAGCTACCCAAGGAGGTTCACAGCAAGATGAAGCCTAGGATAGAGGAGTTTGAGTTAGCCCCGACTCGCCTCAACCTAGACGCCTGCCCTACCCTACCTGGAGCAAAGCCTACTAAGGAGCTCGCCGAGGCTTTGAAGTACATGTCCCGACTTCACAAGTCCGATGAGGAGATCGAGATCGAGAATAGTCGTATCCCAGCCGCGGTGTACGAGTTAGAGTAGATGACCCTGCGTGGTCATGAGTCATGTCAGTAGCTTCCGTAAGTTGTACCCCATGATGTACCCCTTATGAGATGTATTATGAGACACTATGAGTAGAACGATTCTCGCACGTCTTCAAGTGTAGCTACTGGAGATGATGCTATGTAATAAAACCTATGTAATGAATGTTTTGGATCTTATTGCATCTTATGGATCTTATTGCTTCTTTGTAATGAGTGTTGGATAGTGTAAATGTTTTCTTTAAATCATCTAAATCATGTAATCATATTGAATTATAAGCACTTATGGCACAAGCACTAAACTCTCTATGATACACGTTGCAGATGCTGAACCGTCGTTCAAATCGCCTAATGAATCGAGGACGTGCGCCCACCCCTGAACCAGTTGAACCCAATGGGGGACATGGTGGCAACAACCGTGGTCGTGGCCATGGCCGTGGACGTGGAGGGATACCTTTCCACCTGGAGAATACTCCACCGCCTGAGGAGAACATTCCTCCACCACCACCACTGAACCTGGTAGAAGTGATGGCACAACAGACCCAGCTTCTTGCAGCTCTTGTTGAAGGAGCAAACTGTCACCAGGGAGGTCAGCAGTATGACTTCCAAAGGAAGCTAGAAGGATTCCTAAAGCTAAGGCCACCTACCTATGATGGCACCGACCCTGACCCGCTTGTAGCCGATGACTGGCTCAAGGAAATGGAGAAGAAGCTTGACCTCACTACTTTCATGGATGATGAGTGTGTTGGAGCAACCGCACACCAGCTCACAGGTGCAGCACACGCCTAGTGGGACAGTTTCAGTGATTCCCATGAGGACCCTGCCCACATCTCGTGGGATGAGTTCGCTGAAGCATTCACTGAGTATCACATTACCAAGGGTATCATAGAGGCCAAAGCCGAGGAGTTCCGCAACATCAAGATGGGAAAAGATAGGGTGACTGAGTACACTACTCATTTCACCAACCTTCTACGCTATGCACCTTCTTATGTTGTGAACTCTGAGAAGGAGAAGTTGTACTATTACCGCAAGGGACTTAACCCGCACATCAAGCTAAAGTTTGGTGGTATTGAGAGCAACACATTGCGTGCTCTGGTGGATCGCTGCATCCAGATTGAGAAGGACCGTGCTAAAGCTGGAGAAGAGTATAGGGATAGGAAACATAAGCCTGAGGAGTCTCTCCGTGGTCGTGATCGCAAGAGGTTCCATAGAGATGCACCATCCAGGGAACGCTCTCGCCATAACAGGGATGACAACCCTGGATCGAGTAGGGGAAATGGAGGCTACACCGCCAGATACTCCCGCCCTGCTCAGGATCGTTACACCCGGGACCGTTATGCTCAGGACCGTTTCAACCATCCCTGCATAGCGAATGAACGCCCAGCATAGAACCGCTCCGCACCAAGCACTGGAAACTGGAAGGCACCCGCGTCAACCCCTACAGGCGGTACGCCTTTCACCTACTTTGCTTGTGGCCAACCAGGTCACAAAGCCACTGAGTGCCCTCAGAAGTCAGCTGCTCAGAAGTCTCAGTTCAAGGGATTAGCTACTCGTGGACGTCTCAACCATCTGGACGCCGAGGAAGCACAAGCTGCCCCTGATGTTGTGTACGGTATGTTTTTAGTTAATGGCAATACTGCATCGGTTCTATTTGACTCTGGAGCAACTTGTTCTTACATATCATCCAAGTTTGCACAAGATCATGACCTATCTGTAACCCCACGTGAAGATCCTATCATCACCAGCTCACCTTTAGGAGACCTAGAGTACACCCACATCTGTAAGGGAGTGAGTCTTACCATTGAGGGTCTTATCTTTAGAGCCGACCTAACCCTGCTACCTTCCACTAACCTAGATGTCATCTTAGGTATGGATTGGTTAACCATTCACCGAGGTATCATATCATGTTCACCTAGATATGTCCAAGCGACCCACCCATCAGGCCAAGTCATTAGATGTGAACCCCAGTCTGGAAAGTCCACCTCTATCCTATGTGCCCTTAAAGCAAGATCAGAATCATGAAAAGAGGAGAAGACAGTTCATGATGTGCCAGTAGTCAGAGACTATCCCGATGTATTCCCTGAAGAATTACCGGGAATGCCACCAGACCATGATGTAGAGTTTATCATTGATCTTTTGCTGGGAACAGGACCCATTGCCAAGAGACCCTATCGCATGTTAGTTGATGAACTGGCCAAGCTCAAGAAACAGCTTGATGAGCTCATCTCGAAGGGATATATCAGGCCCAGTGCTTCACCCTGGGGATCCTCGGTTCTGTTTGTTAAGAAGAAGGATGGCTCGATGAGAATGTGCATTGATTACCAGAACTTGAACGCAGTCACCATCAAGAACAAGTACCCCCTGCCAAGAATTGATGATCTGCTTGACCAGCTTCGAGGTGCCAAGTATTTCTCCAAGATTGACCTCAGATCCGGCTATCATCATATGAAGATTCGAGAGAGTGACATCCCGAAGACAGCATTTGTGACTAGGTATGGTCAGTTTGAATTCACCGTGGTGTCCTTTGGACTCACGAATGCTCCTGCATACTTCATGAATATGATGAATAAGGTTTTTATGGATGAACTGGATAAGTTCATGGTGGTATTCATTGATGACATCCTTGTCTATTCATCCACCGCTGAAGAACACGAACATCATCTGAGAACGGTGCATGAGAAACTAGCCCAACATTAGCTATATGCAAAGTTTAGTAAATGTGAGTTTTGGCTACAGGAAGTTGCCTTCTTAGGCCATGTACTATTAGCTGAAGGTGTCGCAGTTGACCCAGCCAAGATTGAAGCCATGAAAGAATGGGATCAACCCCGTAATGTGATAGAAATCCGAAGTTTCTTGGGATTGGCTGGATATTATCGCCGATTCATCGAAAACTTCTCCAAGATAGCCCGTCTGATGACCAATCTACTGAAGGAGACCAAGGAGTTTGAATGGATGCCCGAGTGCGAACAAAGCTTCCAGGAATTGAAACATAAGCTTACCACAACTCCTGTGCTATCATTGCCTAATATCAGCAAAGATTTCGTGGTCTATTGTGATGCATCCCATCAAGGACTTGGTTGTGTGCTGATGCAAGATGGAAGAGTGATAGCTTATGCTTCTCGACAGTTGAAAGAACACGAGAACCATTACCCAACCCATGATCTGGAGTTAGCAGCAGTTGTGCATGCCTTGAAGATCTGGAGGCACTACTTGATAGGCAACAAGTGTGACATCTACATCGATCACAAGAGCTTGAAGTACTTTTTCACTCAAGAAGATTTGAATATGAGGCAACGCCGATGGGGTGAGTTGATCAAGGACTATGACCTAGAAATTCACTATCATCTGGGAAAAGCTAATGTAGTCGCAGATGCTCTTAGTCGCAAGAGTTACTGTCACACCTTGATCACTGAATCAGTACCACCTGAGCTCAAGGGAGAGATTGATGATTTCCAACTAGAGATACTACCTCATGGCTTGCTGAATGAGCTCCGCATACAATATGATCTCACAGATCGCATCCGTCAAGCTCAGAAAAGTTGTGAAGAGATTGAGTATCTCCGTGGTCTGATGAAACTAGGCTACAAGACCAACCACCAAGAAGATGAACAAGGAACCATCTGGTTCAAGAACAGAATCTGCGTTCCATCTGACCCAGTACTATGAGGGGAAATTCTGTCGGAAGCTCACAATTCCAAATACTGTATTCACCCTGGAGGGTCAAAGATGTATCAAGACATGAAGAAACACTTCTGGTGGAAAGGCATGAAGACAGACATTGCAGGACATGTGGCACATTGTGACACCTGCAACAAAGTCAAGGCTAAACATCAAAGGCCTGCAGGATTGCTAAAGCCTCTTGACGTTCCCGAGTGGAAATGGGAAAACATATCCATGGATTTCATAGTTGGATTGCCCCGTTCACAGAAAGGCAATGATTCCATCTGGGTGATTGTTGATTGCCTGACCAAGATTGCTCACTTTGTACCAGTAAAGACCAAGACCAACACCGAGAAATTAGCGGATCTATACATTGAACATATTCTCAGATTGCATGGAGCTCCCTCTAGTATTGTATCCGATCGTGGCCCTCAGTTTGTGTCTCGATTCTGGGAAGCTCTGCACAAGTCCATTGGAACCAAACTTGATTTCAGTACCGCTTACCACCCACAGACAGATGGACAGACAGAATGAGTAAATCAGATCTTAGAAGACATGCTTCGCGCTAGTGTACTGAATTATGGCTCTGATTGGGAGAAATGCCTACCTTATGCAGAGTTCTCTTACAACAACAGCTACCAAGCTAGTATCAAGATGTCGCCATTTGAAGCTCTATATGGCAGACCTTGTAAGACACCTTTGATGTGGTCCCAACCGGGGGAAAGATCATTCTTTGACTCCGCTAAGATTCAAGATGCAGAAGAAGGAGTTGCACAAGTGAAGGAAAATTTGAAAATTGCTCAAAGTCGATACAAGAGCTATGCCGACAAAAGGAGAAGAGAACTTGAGTTCAATGTGGGAGACTTTGTCTATCTCAAGGTATCCCCGCTACGTGGAATGGTCAGATTCCATGTGAAAGGCAAGCTTGCCCCTAGATTTGTTGGCCCATACAAGATTTGCAAGAGAATTGGAAAGCTCGCCTACAAACTTGAGTTACCTGAGGAATTGACGGGTGTACACTCCGTATTCCATGTCTCACAGCTACGCAAATGTTTAAGAGTACCCGATGAAGCAGTCCCAACTGGTACACTTGACCTTCAAGATACACTTGAGTATAGAGAACATCCTATCAGAATTCTGGGTAGAGATACCAAAGAGACCCGTAGCAAGACTATTCCTATGTGCAAGATTCAATGGAGTAATCATACTGAGAGAGAAGCAACATGGGAGAAAGAGTCTGACCTCCGGCTACGATATCTCTACCTTTTCGAAGAGTACGTTACGCTTTAATCTTGGGGACGAGATTCTGTTAAGGGGGTAGGACTGTAACAACCCAAAAATCCACACACTGAAAATACCAACTACAAAATTTTTCTTAAAAACTTCCATATGATGATGAGTGTCATGTATAGTAACCCAACCTAAGAAATGCATTAGGTCTAACCCCAACCCAAGTTAACACATAAGCATGGCATGTCATTAGTTAATTGCGTTTATTTAAATTCTAACAAATAAGTGTTACATACATTAAATTGTGATTTGGATTTCCATTTGAGTTATGATATGCTTAACAACTCCAATAAATTAGGTGCACCAATTTGGAATTCAGATTCTAGAACCAAATTCGAATTCAAACAAAAGAGATGAAATGAAAAACAGAAAAAGAAAATGAGGAAGAAGGCCTCGCAGCCCAGGCTGCTCGGCTTCGTGGCCCAGCCAGCCCAACCGCGCCCACCTTGCACCGGCGCGCCCGTACGTAGCCCACGAGCCGGCCCAGCGCGTCGCCCACGCTCGTGCACCCGTCTGCCTCGCTCGTAGCCACTGGCCGCTGGACCCCGCATGTCAGCCGCACCCCCCGTCTACAGTGTCGTCTTCCTCACCCACGCCTCAACCGCCTACACGACCGGTGCCCGATAGCTGTGGCAGGGGCAGGCCAGGGGGTCACGCTCGGGGCATGACCCTATCCCCTTGCGCCGCGCCCACGCAACCCCACACCACCGTCTGATGCGATGCATCCACCTCCACCGCACGATGCCATCCGCCCTGGGAGGCATGGTGCTTGGCTATAAAGCCAGCCCACACACCGCTCACGCCCGGCGCCCTAGCTTCTCCCTCAGGCTCCGCCGCCGCTTGGTGGCCCAGCAGCCGCACCACACCAAGAGTAGGGGGCCGAGAAGGAGTTCGTGAGAGGAGGATCGGAGCCCCCACACGCTGTCGAAGTCGCCGGAGCCGAAGGCAACGCCGTCATCGTCATCATGGTCGTGGGTCGGCACTGCACGGCACTGCTTCCGGAGCTACACGGCCGCAACTCGACACTGCACCGCCATCCTTTCTTCCACAGCACCCACGGTGAGCCCCGGTTCATTCTCTGCTCGCCACTGGACCTTGCTACTCCGGCCATGGCGCTCTATACCGTGAGCGCGTAGGCCAAGGCCATCCCCGGCCTCTAGGCACACTAGCACAGCACACTCACGTTGACCGTGACCATCCCCGAGCCCTTGGACGCTGTAGGCCTCTCTAGGTTCCCCGGACGCCATAGCCGAGCACGCATGCCGCGCTCGCAACGCCGCCGCCATGACGCAGCCACCACCAGTCCGAGCACCAGACCACAGGTCCGAGCACCTGACCCCCAGTCCGAGCACCAGACCACAGGTCCGAGCACCTGACCACCAGTCCGAGCACCAGACCACAGGTCCGAGCACCTGACCACCAGTCCGAGCACCAGACCACAGGTCCGAGCACCTGACCACCAGTCCGAGCACCTGACCACCAGTCCGAGCACCAGACCACTGGTCCGAGCACCCGACCACTAGTCCGAGCACCGACCGCCGTGGCCAGTATCGACGGGAGCGCCTGGCGCCTCCTTGACTCGCCCATTCCGTTCGCTGAAGCCACGGGTAACTCACGCGCACGCCGTGACCACTCCACAGGAGCCCGTAGTGACCCGCGCGCCTCGCCGTCGTCACCATGTTGCCGTGGCCACCGGGAAGACCCTACCGGCCACCTAGGAACCGGAAGTCCTGCCCGGAGCTCTGGACGCCCTCACCACGTCCACACCGGGAAGACCCTATCGTATGAAGCGAGTGCGCGTTGCTTTCCTGATTTGATCGCATGGAGCGAGTGCACGTTGCCTTCCTGATTTGATCGTATGGAGCGACTTTGGTGTCGCATCTGTGGACGGAATAGTTATGAATGTTTTAGTTGTAGAGATATATTCCTCTATTTCCCATTGGTAGTATGAGTATGTAGTAGGTGATGACATTTTCAACTAAGTGTGGCTAGTTGCTAGGTTTTAATCGTCCACCAATGGGAAACAGAGGACAGAGGTTAGCCAAATCCATATATATGAAGAAGAGTAGGATGCAACATTGGAAAAAAGGAAAAACTCGCTCGATCGTCACAATGGCTTACGACACACTCGGAATTAATCTGGCCGTTGTTTGTCCGTCGTGGAGTATATACGTGTTGCTAAACGCATGCATACAGCCAACTATATGCAAGTAGCACATCTTTTTTTCTTTATTTTTTTGGGTCTCCGCCTCAATTTATTAGTAGTAAGACTTGGATCGAGCGAGACTTTCATATAGAACTACAAGTCTCCTCTTGATCGATGGTTACATTATATTTGACGACATGCATGTGATGTGGACGTATATATAAGTTTTATCCATGTGTCAATCGTCTTGTACGCATGGACATGTATGGTATAGAATATGGAATTTATCCAAAATATTTAGCTCTTGTATGGATTCATTATCTGCTAATAATTAGTTGGCTAATAGCTCATATCATTAGCTACTCACTCCGTTCCAAATTATAATTTGTTTGACCTTTTTGACCCCAAGTTTGACCACTCGTCTTATTCAAAAAAAAATTATGCAAACATAGTCGAATTTAAGTCATTCTTGAAGAACTTTTGTTAATAAAGCGAGCCACAATAACAGAAGTGATATTTAGCACAAATTTTTCAATAAGATGAGTGATCAAGCTTGGGGTCAAAAAAGTCAAACGAACTATAATTTGGAACGGATTTAGTAGCTAACTATTAGCTACCTATTAGTTGGATGATGTTTGGATCCACATCTATTAGCCAGCTAGCAATTATTAGCAATTTCTGTTATTTCTGCACCTATTAGCTGCTATTATCTGATTTAGTCCAACTATTGAGAATGTGAGATAGCTGTTATCTAGGGTCCAGCTAACAATTAGGTAATCTATTGTCTATACTTGTTTGGATCAAAAAGAGATAATTATTAGCAGATAACTATTATCTACATGGATTCAAACAGGACCTTAGACGACACTGACAAAAAAAATTACCCCTACAACTGTTCCATAATCCCCACCTACTAACTTCATAACAAAAAATAAACCGGTTGCCCCTGCCTGTTAAAACAAATGAAAGGACTGAAGGCTAGTTTTACTCTCCATTTATGTCACCAACCGGGAGTGATTCATAAAGTATCATAGTTGTACACATTCAACACAAATGGCCAATGACTGAGTAAATAGGACGCAACTAAGGCCCCGTTTGGCACGGCTTCTGCCGGCTCCGGCTTATCTGACACCGACACTTTAGCACGAAGCCGGTTTTCAGATAAGCCCAGTGAGACAGTGTCGGTGTCAGATAAGCCGGAGCTGGCAAAAACGGTGCCAAACGGGGCCTAAATACGAAGGTAAATGCTTCATTCCAGACACGCGTGTGAAGAGGATGCTTTGGCAACCATGCACTAGAGAAGAGACAAAGAAGATAAATCAAACTCATCATAGCCGGGGACGACGAGTTTGTGAAAGGACCTTGGATGCTGCCTAGAGGGGGCATGAATAGGCGTTTCTGAAAATTAACACCTTTAAAAGCGGAAACTATTACTAATGGTAGTTTCCAAAATGGAAACTCCATATTAAGAGTAATACCACCCTCACAAGTTAGACACAGAGTATACAAGGTATAAAGAATATATCTAGAAGCTATAACCCTGCAACACAAAGTTAGAACAGATAACAAATATATTCTGCACAGACAGGAAATACCGGACGTGTCCGGTATGTATACCGAACGTGTCCGGTATGCACGGTTTCTGCAAAGCAGCCCCAAACTTGCTCCTTTCGATTTCTATCTTCAAACCAAACTACAGGTATCTACTGGAGATGGCAATATACACAGAGAACCTACACAAGAGCTAGAACAACACAAATATCGAATGAAATGCGAATTGAGACACGATATTTGTTTTACCGAAGTTCGGACTCGTTCGAGTCCTACTCTCCGTTGAGGGGGCTGCTGGCGACCCAGCGAAGGTCAGCCCTAGAGGGTACCACGAAGGTCACTCTAGCCGGAGTCTTTTCCAACTCCTTTTCCACCATCCACTAGTTGATTCTGAGGCGGCGGAATCGACCGTTACAAACTTTCCGAGGCACACCACAATCTCTCGGGTGCTCTCCGGTGACGCCTAGTCATCTAGGACCGAAGAGTCCAAGAGTAACAAATGCAAATCATGAAATAGACAATATGCACAAGTGCTCAAGTGGTGGCTTGCTCTCTTTTTTAAATTCTCTCTTAACCCACAAATGAATTTGGCAATTAGATGAATCACTCACTAAGAGAGGGTTTGGGAGAGTTGGCAAAGCTTAAAAACATGCTAGAGGATCAGCAGAATCAGTAGCCTCCAAAGGTGGAGGCTTGGAGTTATTTATAGCCCCCTTGAAAAACTAGCCGTTTTATAGCCGTTGCCATACCGGACCAGACACGTCCGGTATGACTTACACTACGCCAACAGTAACTGAGTTACAGTGTGTGAGGTGTCGGAACTCCCGACACATGCCGAAACTCCTGACTGTCGGAAACTCCCGACTCACGTTAGAATCCCGACCCTCAAGGCATTTGAAAACTAGCCATTGGCCTCTGGCCGTCCATACCGGACACGTCCGGTATGACCACCACAGTGAAATCTCCAAGTTAGTTAAGCGTGAGACGTCGAAACTCCCGACCATGGACGGAAATCCCGATCGTCGGAACTCCTGACTCACGTCGGAACTCCCGATGAACCAACCTAAGAACATCAAGAATTTTATCATGGCTGGGCACATATCGGACACGTCCGGTATTACCAGACCAGCAAAACAAGTTAGCTCTTTTGTCTCTCAAACACTCTAAAAACTCACATGGGTTGGCTTGAGCACTTATGAAACATTATCTATCAACATGATGCATCCCTCTTAATAGTACGACATTCCTATTAACTCAAATTTAAAAGTATAACGAATTTAAACATTTTGAGTTGATCTCTTTCAACCGAAGCCGTGTATTCCAATCTTCATCAAGTGAGGGTGCCAACATGTCAACTTTGATCTTTTTCACTTGAGCATAGCCATCTTGAGCACGTGACTTGATTCCATTCATTAAATATGAATAACTCCAAATGCATCAAGTCACTTTCAACACTTTGTCCAATATAGATTGGATCCTCCACATCAATATGACCATCATAGCTTGATTAGTACCTCAACTAAATGCAAGTACTTTCTTCTTCACCCTAGCTAGGTTCTTTGGCCGCAAAGCTGTCGCTTGCCCTTCACCCTTGCTTAGTACCTCGAAGCCTTTCCTTTCTAGCTTCACCATTTCAAGCCATCAAGTCACATCTTGTGTTGAATCATCCATTCATTTGTATTGTCATCCTTTTTATTTCAATTTAGCAAGCTTCAAATATGAGACCATTCTATATGCAATCCCGCATGTCTCTTCAACTAGTTTTTCCTGGACTTGCTTTCACATAGTACATGGAAATCCCACAATAAATAAGCCTTTGCATGAATTCCATTTGCATTGTTGTCTTGTGCTTGAACTAGATTGTTTATACAACAACACATCATTTTGGCTTTTATTAAGTACCTGTGAGATAATCTATTACCTGTCCACACTTAGCAAACGGGTTAGACCTTTAATCACGTTGTCATTCAATCATCCAAAACCCACTAAAGGGCTAGATGCACTTTCAATCTCCCCCTTTTTGGTGGTTGATGACAACTTGATTAAAGCTTATAAAAGAATATAAATATTTCAGCTTTTGGGTTCAATGATTTATGAGAGCCCCCCCTTAATATGTGCTTATGATTATAATTCACAAAATGACCTCAAATGTCAATTGTACACACTAAAACATATAGGAGACTCCCCCTAAATCATTGCATCCGTGGGGTGCATGTGTGTGTGACAAAGTAAAACCGTGATGCATAGACAAGATATATCCCATAAGAATAAATATAAAGGCATCACATCAAATATTTTTATTCTAGCATGCATAGTTGTTATGAAAATAAATACAACACATGTATGTCACACATAGCACTCATTACACATTTTCTCTAGTCTATAAGCCACTGATATATAAATAAAGATCATGTCTCAAGAGATACATAGATAAAGCATAAGTAAGTCTCATCTCTCACATGATACAATCTATCTCAAACTCAAGATACATCAATGAAGCTCAAGAAACTACAGCCTACAGTAAATATCTTCAGATACAAAGATAAGCAAAAGAAACAAATATCCTAAAGCTTTGATCAGTCTCTCTCCCCCTTTGTCATCTATCACCACAAAGGTCCAACAATGACATACTAAGGACAAAGGGACTACAAGCTATCTCTGAAAGCTGTGAACACTCATCACCATCTTCATCTCCACCAACATCCTCATCATCTGAGCGTGGAGCATCGGCTAGACGAGAACCACCCGCAGCAGACGGGTCACAACCACCACACCTGTAGTAGCCAAAGCCACTGGTGAGGTCACTCCACCAGTCTGAAGCATACTTGTCTACAGCACTGGAACGTGGCTGAGAGTGAGTAGGCACACGAGCCTATAGTGGTAAAGTGTCAGGGTGCTTTGGTGCCTGCTGCTGCTGCTGCTGTCACTGAAGAAACTCAACATACTCTCTATCATACCTAGCCTGCTCCTACTCCTCAGTCTTAGGCTCACTGGCTGCCTCATTTGATAATGGAGAATTAGGAGGATCAAGCTCAAGTCTAGCAAAAATCTACTTCAAAGTCCGAGTGTCCTTCCTCCTAGCATCCCTCTCCTTCTGCTGCCTGACTTGTATGTCCTTGCACATCCCAAAGATAGCACTGAACATCTTACGAATAGGAGAAGGAGGACTGCGGCGATGTCAAGAAGAACGTGAAGGAGCATGTGGTAGAGGGGAAGCTCCTCCTACTGCTGCACCACCTGCTGGTGCATCTGCCTCTAGTGCTGCTGCTGCTCCTTCTGGTCCTGTTGGAGGTACACCAATCTTAGGTAGATTTGCAACTATCTTTAGGGACTTATGTATCTTGTCATACTTAAAGGTATGCCCTGTGACCTTCTCAATCATGTGCATAATATAGGGAGCAAAATGACAGCCCTTGAGGGGCCTCTCGCCAATGCTCCTGATCTCGCACCATATGAAGTCAAAGACGCTAAAGGGTCGTGCACCTAGAGCCATCCTATGGAGCAAGTTCCTAGAGTAATATGCAATGTTTCCCTTGTCTCCACCCTTGTAGTCAATGGTCTTCCTGAACATCCTATCTAGGTATCTATAGGTAGGGTGAAGATCTAGAACCTTCCCCACTGCTCCTCTCTCACCTCCTAGTGGATACATGTAGGCGAGCTACTCTGGAGGCAACACCTACTCTATGTGGATCCTGTCTTTCTGAAGATCATCATCTGAGAAGCCAAGTAGAGCTACAAAAGCATCATAATCAACACTGTACCACAGGCCCTCAAGCATCCAGTGCATACGCCTCTCATCCTCCTCAATATACAGAGTGGCATAGAATTGAGCAATCACCTCTGTATTCCAGTCATGCTGGAACTCCATGATCTCATATACCCCTATATGCTCACAAATAGCAATAGCATGATCAATGGAGGACTTCTACAAATCTCTGATGTACTGCCAGTCAATCCACTAAGACCTGGCAATCATAGGGTTCCTGGTGAGGATCACACTAGTGTAGAAGTCCATATGAAAGGCTGTCTGAAATCGATGATCAAATTGAACCCTAGGCAAGCCCCTTGGATCAATTCTCCTCTCATCTTTGGCCCTTCTAGTCATGCCTTTCCCTCGATAGTCAACTCTAGAAACATAAGAGGGTACACTAGGTGGATGTGTCTCAAGTAATCCATAGTGCATACCCTGGCCTAGCTGATGCTGAGCTAGAGGTACTGGCTCCTCCTCAATCTCCTACTCATCATCTGAGCTGCCATTATCTGAACCTCTATCAGTGCTCTTCCTCTTTCTGGTACTGGGCTCCACTCTATACTCCTTTATATCTATGTCAGAGGAAGAACTGTTGTCTCCCTCTTTGTACTGTGGAGCACCCTTAGTAGCTCTGGAGAGTCCCCTACTGCTGCCTTGCTCCTACTGACTGTATCTGAGATGCATGTCCTGCATTGCCTTCTTGTATTTCTCTAATGCTAGATCATGCCTGTGCTTGGACCTACGCTCCTGTCTTCCACTCATGGCTGTTGTCCTGTATCCAAAGATTTGCAAGGAATTTTAGATACATGCCCAAACAATATTTCTTATATCATCATCCATATATATATACAATTATTTATCCAAAATCTCGCAATCACCTATCCCAACCATGGTCAAGGTTTGCAAAATTAATTTAGACAAACAATCATACATAAAGGGACAATAATCAATGAGTATTGAGTTGAGGCTGCAGCTGAACCTGCACTGCTGGCTCATACCGGTCATGTCTGGTATGAATACCGGACACATCCGGTATAAGTACACAGCAACCCTAATTAGGGGCTCACACTCAATCTCATCTCTAATTCAATCCAAACTTTACGCATTGCTTCTAGACAGGTAATGTAGCATCTCTACCGAAGGGATTTCAAAATCATGCCCTAACCACTTAGATTGGAAGAGGTCCGAGATTAGGGTACCTTGAGAGAGAATGAAGACGCGATTGGAAAACCAAGTCCCGGAGCCTTCGATCTTGATGCAAAGATCCAATCTCCCTCTCTTCTTTTTCTTGATGGAATCACTCGATCGCCAATGCGGTGGAACAGCGGTGGCGGCGTCGGCTTGGAGGAGAGAAAACAAAGATAGAGGACCAGGGCCGAAGGGGTACCGGCCGTTTTATAACCCCGCTCATACCAGACATGTCCGATATGCATACCGGACATGTCCGGTATTTTTGGGCTGGCTGTTTTTGTTCCAAACTTCATTCACTTAATTCCAATCCCCTTCTCTTTCATTTCTTCATCCAAAAACATGTATGTCCTTGATCCAAATAAGGTGTAATTACTTTTCTTATCTAAATGCCATGAGTATCACTTCTCTTTTCCAAATATTTGGCATATATAGATATTGATTACTTGAGAGAGATATTGTGAGACATAGTAGATTGTGGACTTAAGAAATCCATGTCATGTGTAATTAGCCAATCAAACAATCAAGGAGAGCTATAATTATCACATGACAAGGCTAGGTCACAAAGACCAAGATTCAAATAGTTTTTCAAATTCACACCACCTACACATGCTAGTTATGGGTTTTGAAAAACATCGCTCCTATGTCACACAAATGCAAATTCTAATATATAAAGGGCCTTAGATGCACTTTCAATGCATGTATGTAAAAACATACCTTTGCCTTGAGCCCATAAGAATACCACTAAGAAGATACATAGCATGATAATCTTTATGTTGACCTTAATTGCCAAATAATCATGCTAGATACGAAATCAATTTTTCATCCAAAGGACTACAAAGAATGCTAGATAAATTTGTTAGTCCACAAGGTGCAAAATAGAAACTGAGCTCCCCGTAAATAAGTGCGTTAAGTAATTTGAATGACTTTTATCTAGCACTTTATTCTATTAAGAATTTGAGAGTCAATTTTCTATTTTGAACCAGAACCAAATAATTTGCCATATTTAAATTTGAGTTCAAGAGATGCTCACAATCCACTTAGATTTGGTAAACCACAAGCTTCTGAGTAAAATGTGGATATATGAAGATATATGGATCAAAGACTTAGTTGCAATCTTATTAGTGTTCTGGTTCCTGCAATACCGGACACATCCGGTAGGTATACCGGACATGTCCAGAATACGCAGAACAGAAACACTTTCTTTCTGTCCCCGGCCATATCGGACACGTCCGATAGTAATACCGGACACGTCCGATAGGTGCAGGATAGAAACAAATAACACGCTGCTTGTGATTCTTCGTTTTAGCTGTAGTATTTATTTTATGCCCTGCATCTCAACAAATAAATTGCTCTACTAGAGAGCCATTAAAATCATCATATGGCAAAATAAAATACTTTTCAATTGAATCTAATTAGCCACTTTCAATATTTCACAAATATGCCTATTTGTGAAGTATTGAACACAAAACGAACAAAGTGGCTATCCTATAAGGTTTAGGTACTTGTTACCAATGGTGAGGATGAAATAGATGATATATTCATTGAATTATCTTTGGGTCAACCATATAAGAGATTATGATAAGAATTAGTTGATAGATTGAGTGAATATTTTATATTTACTTGCTCAACCACCCCGAAGCCTTCATCTCATCACCAAGTAGCTACTTCATTAACCTAAGCACACTTTGGTACCCAACTCTTGTTGGGTCCTTTTGGGTTAGTCAACAAGTGCTTAGGCACCCAAATGGCTTTAGCACTAGTTTGTGGTGAACACGTCACCTTGCTAGTGTTAACTCCATTTGTGGTCTTCCTAAGCATATCATTATAAACAAATGTGTTTGGCTTAAGAGTGTTACCATTTGGGCATTCATAGCTTAAATGCCCTTTCTTCTACAAGCATAGCATATGCGGCCTTTGTTTGCTCTATGCTTGTTTTGCTTGTATGGACATCTATCAACCTTGTGGCCTTTCTCATTGCATCCATAGCATCTTCTTGTTGCAACTTCGGCTTCCTTTCTTGCCTCTTTGTATATTGGGCATTTCTTGGTAGGATGCCCCAATTTCTTGCTCATGAGACAAGCGCTTTGTTCATCACTTTTCTTTTGGTTGGCCAACTTATTTGAGGCCTTTTGTTCGTCCGCTTTACACTTGTTGGCCCAACTCTTGTGTGGACACATAGCCCACTCATGTCCATACAATCCACAACCATAGCACATCCTTTTTGTTTCTTGCTCTTGGTTGTGTTGGCCTTGCTTGAAATGTGATTCTTTTGTTAGGCTTTGGAGGAAGCAAGGTTTGAACCCTTCTCAAGCTTCGTCACCATGTTATCATGGTTATCTTGAGAAGGTTGTGCTTTCTCATTACCCTTCAACTGAATCACATCTTTCTTTATCCTTTTCACCTCTTCTTTGAGCTCTATGTTTTCTATAAGATTTAGCTCAATCAAAGATTGGCTTGCTTGAGAAGCACACTCATTAGTACAAGAAATATTTAATTGAGATGGTGTACTAGTGAGTGAATGTGTAAGAGGCTGAGAAAATTTTACCGATGTGATCACAACCTCATGAGCTACCTCAAGCATGATGCTTGATTCTACTACTTCCTCATGAGAGCACTTTAGATGAACATAGTTTGCTTGTATCACATTATACTTGTTTGATAGTTCATCTAGCCTTGCCTTGAGCTCAAAGTTTTCCTTCTCTAGTTGTGAAACACTAGAAGAGGAGTTAGTAACTAAAGCATGCTCAAATGACAATTTTTCATACCTTTCACTTAGAGCCTTTAGTTCTTCCATCTTGGAGATGAGAAACAATTCTTGCTTTTGAAGTGATTGCTCTTGCTTCTCAATCTCTTCTTCAAGCTCATCATTCTTTTCAACTATCTTCATGATTATGAACTTGTCCTTGTGGTTGCGATGATCAAGGTTGTAGTTGTCTTCAACTTCAACATCACTCTTATCTTGATCATCCACCTGTGCTTTCTCCTTTTCTTGATATTTCTTGTTACTCTTCTTCTTGCTTTTCTTGGCCATAAGACACAAGTGATGAGTATCATGAGATACTGAGATTGACTCATCACTTGGTCGCCACCGGGCTTGAGCCTCATCATCACAGATAACCTATTGTCCTACTGCCATGGCCATGCCAGACACGTCCGGTAGGCATACCGGACACGTTCGATATGTGCAGGCAGACAGTAGGTCTTGCGCTTCTTGCACTTCTTGCTCCGGCTCGGCGCTCTTGAGGTCTTGTGAGGCTTCTTCGTTCCATGAAGGCACAATGGACAAATTTTCCATTGACTCGATCTCAAGTGCATCATCACATTTGGATTTTCCATATAACTCAACAAGCCTAGTCCAAATGAGATGAGCACTCTCCGGAGGTGGTTGTCCATTGAAGATTGCCTCATCTTGAACCTCTACACTTAGTGTACTCAAAATGACATTAATAGCTTGAGCATTGAGTTGCACACATATCTCTTTCTCTTTTGACAAATTTTTGTAGTTGCTCCAATCAACTATAGGAAGAGGTATTCTTGCATCCACAATATGCTCAACAAGAGGACTAATATCTCTAAAAGCATTGAGTACATGAATTGACCAAGGTAGAAAGTTTGAAACATCATTTTGGAGAAGCACCGGCTCCAACTTGATAGACGTCGACATCCTTTTCTCACGGCAGTGAAGCTTTAGGTGAGAACCTGGCTCTGATACCAATTGAAAGGACCTTAGATGCCGCCTAGAGGGGGGTGAATAGGCGTTTCTAGAAATTAACATCCTTAAATGCGGAAACTATTAGTAAAGGTCCCAATTAAGAGTAATACCACCCCTCATAAGTTACACACAGAGTATATAAGGTATAAAGAATATATCTAGAAGCTACAACCCTGCAACACAAAGTTAGAACAGAAAACAAATATATTCTACACAGATAGGAAATACCGGACGTGTTCGGTATGTATATCAGACGTGTTCGGTATGCACGGTTTCTGCAGAGCAGCCCCAAACTTGCTCCTTTCGATTTCTATCTTCAAACCAAACTATAGGTATCTACTAGAGATAACAATATACACAGAAATCCTACACAAGAGCTAGAGCAACACAAATATAGAATGAAATGTGAATTGAGACATGATATTTGTTTTACCGAAGTTCAGACTCGTTTGAGTCCTACTCTCCGTTGAGGGGGCTGCGGGCAACCCAGCGAAGGTCAGCCCTAGAGGGTACCACGAAGGTCACTCTAGCCGGAGTCTTTTCCAACTCCTTTTCCTCCTTCCACTAGTTGATTCTGAGGCGACGGAATCAACCATTACAAACTTTCCGAGGCACACCACAATCTCTCGGGTGCTCTCCAGCGACGCCTAGCCATCTAGGACCAAAGAGTCCAAGAGTAACAAATGCAAATCATGAAATAGACAATATGCACCAGTGCTCAAGTGGTGGCTTGCTCTCTTTTTCAAATTCTCTCTTAACCCACAAATGAATTTGGCAATTAGATGAATCACTCACTAAGAGAGGGTTTGGGAGAGTTGGCAAAGCTCAAAAACGTGCTAGAGGATCAACATAATCAGCAGCCTCCAAAGGTGAAGGCTTGGGGTTATTTATAGCCCCCTTGGAAAAACTAGCTGTTTTGTAGCCGTTGCCATAACGGACACGTCCGGTATGACTTACACTACGCCAACGGTAATTGAGTTACAGTGTGTGAGGTGTCGGAACTCTCGACACATGTTGGAACTCCTGACCCTCAAGGCATTTAAAAACTAGCCATTGGCCTCTGGCCGTCCATGACCACCACAGTGAACTCTCCAAGTCAGTTAAGCACAAGACGTCAAAACTCCCGACAATGGCCAGAACTACCGACCGTCGGAACTCCTGACTCACGTCGGAACTCCCGACCAACCAACCCAAGAACATCAAGAATTTTATCTTGGCTGGGCACATACCGGACATCCGGTATTGCCAGACCAGCAAAACAAGTTAGCTCTTTTGTCTCTCAAACACTCTAAAAACTCACATGGGTTGGCTTGAGCACTTATGAAACATTATCTATCAACATGATGCATCCCTCTTAATAGTACATCATTCCTATTAACTCAAAATTAAAAGTATAATGAATTAAACCTTTTGAGTTGATCTCTTTCAACCGAAGCCGTGTATTCCAATCTTCATCAAGTGAGGGTGCCAACATGTCAACTTTGATCTATTTCACTTGAGCATAGCCATCCTAAGCACGTGACTTGATTCCATTCATTAAATATGAATAACTCCAAATGCATCAAGTCACTTTCAACACTTTGTCCAATATAGATTTGATCCTCCACATCAATATGACCATCATAGCTTGATTAATACCTCAACTAAATGCAAGTACTTTCTTCTTCACCCTAGCTAGGTTCTTTGGTCATCAAGCTGTCGTTTGCCATTCACCCTTGCTTAGTACCTCGAAGCCTTTCCTTGCTATCTTCACCATCTCAAGCCATCAAGTCACATCTTGTGTTGAATCATCCAATCATTTGTATTGTCATCTTTTTATTTTTAATTTAGCAAGCTTCAAATATGAGACCATTCCATATGCAATCCCTCATGTCTCATCAACTAGTTTTTACCGGGCTTGCTTTCACATAGTACATGGAAATCCCACAATAAATAAGCCTCTGCATGAATTGTATTTGCATTGTTGTCTTGTGCTTGAACTAGATTGTTTATACAACAATACATCATTTTGGCTTTTATTAAATACCTGTGAGATAACCTATTACCTGTCCACACTTAGCAAATGGGTGAGACCTTTAATCACGTTGTCATTCAATCATCCAAAACCCACTACAGGGCTAGATGCACTTTCAGTTTGCCGCCATTAGTGTTCGGGGCTTAGGGGGGGTGGTTAGGAGGGTTTCCATGGCTATGGACTTAGAAGGAGGGCTTACGGGAAGGCATCCCACAAGGTCGGTGGGAGAGGCCAGTTGGATGGTGCTGGCAGCAGGGAATAAACCGATGAACAAGAAGGAGGGGACTAGGCTTAGCCTCGGGGGCACATGGCCAGAGAAAGAGAAACATGCTAAATTTAGCAGGGGTGGCGGTGGTGCGGGAGTCAAGAACACTTGGTCAGAGAAGAAGAAATGGGCTTCAATTTAGCAAGGAAGATGGTAGGGTGGAGGTAACGGCATGAGCACTGCTGGAGCCAAGCAGGGTTGCAGTGGGGGAGTGGGTGGGTTAAAGGGTGCGTGCCCACTATATCCTTTGGCTGCACCAAAAAACAAAAGCTTGGTAATGAACCCATATGACCACTAATTCGAATTGTGAGGCTCTTGATAGTTGGTCTTAAGGTAGAGTACGTTGCCGAATTTAACTTGTGCTAGATCGAGCCCATGTTTGATCACCTTGCCTTCTATCTAAGATATGATTGTGGATAGTGAATAAAATCCCTAGCATGTCATGTGTTACCCAAACTTGTTTGATCATAACTACTTTATGCAACTTCAGTTACCCAAATTTGTTATCGTTGCGTGCTTTCATAGAAAACTATGTAGCATTTGTAGATTAAGTCTATCTTTTATACTCACGGTGATATCATTAAATTACTTTTGCAAATTAAGAATCATGTGTTCAGTCTTCATTCCTATATTTCACACCCGGAGTGGTAGGTGTTGTATGGTACTCTTCTCCGTCAAACAATGGTAATCCTATTAGAATCTATTTCATACAATTTGCTAATTATTGGTCAAAATTTATAAAGTTTGACTTTTCCTCTAGTCTAATACGAATACCATTTTTGTATGGAGGGAGTAGAATAGTGGGTCTGGCATGACCACTATTTTCTGTAACTTAGACTTGCTGTGAGGCTATTGGAAAGTAGAACCTAGTATATTTCGAATTTTGAAATAGTGAAGTAATTTCCTTTTATCCAAGTTTCGTCCTTGTGGCGTTCAATGTGCATGTTCTACAACCATATAATTGCGAGTGAGGTGTACGTGGTGTATCTCAAGGACTATCGGATTGATTAGATTGAACTGAGCTGAGTTTGAGCCAATTAAGAGTAATGACTTGGTTTAGATTAATTAATGACAATAATTTCTTATAGTGGTGCATAGATATGGCATATTATCAAGGGAGCTGACATATTTCGAAGTCCCAAGATGTGAGCCAAGATGTGAACAAGGTCTTAGTCGTGCACCAGTGGATGTTAAAAAAGTCCCCGCGACGGAGAAAACTTCCACGCTTGAAAAGATCGCCAACAACCATGGCAGTATTGAAACGGATATGATGATAGCTTGACATGCATTTTTAGATTTAAACTTTGTCATAATTCATGAACTTACTGTGATTCAGTTGGGTAGATGCTCTATGGGATTGAATAATATATATACATCCGGTTTTAATTTATATGTCTCCAACACGACTTGTTTATCGACAGCGTTGTGTTATGACCTTGTCAACTGAACTAAAAATTACAAGCGCCTTAGCTTGTAAAACGAAAAATTCAACTTGGAAAATTTAGAACCCTCTATTGTGTGCAACTTGGAAAACACATGTTGTGTGCAACTTGGAAAACGAAAAATTCAATCAATCGTCATGATAATTTTACACAAGCAACTAGCTAGGCAAATTGTGCACTACGTACTTAATTTGCTGGACGAATCATCGAAAGAACCAGAAACGACTAGACCCTACTAGAGATTAATTTGGTCAGAACAGAGTTTGGCTGCGGGAGCAACCATTACAAGAGACGCAAGAGTTCTTTGAAACTACAGTCCAACCAAATGTACTTAGCCTTTCAGGACGCTTAGCTCAAGCACAAAACGTAGCACCATCCACCATCCAGTGTGTGTGTCAGACAATTCTTCTCAACACTGTACAAAGTCTCCCTTGCTTCCCTTTTTACCCTTTTCAACTTTTTTAGATCTTTTTCTCCTAAGTAGCGCCCTGGTCTAAGTTCCGAAGCATTTCCTCCAAATAATCACCATCATCTTCGTCCTGGACACGTGCATTGTCGTCATTTCCACCTTCACCTACACTCTCACCATCCCCACTACCACCACCTTATTCGTGGCCACCTATTCAAGCATTAAGTTCAACTATTCATGGGTCCATGTAAATGCCCCGATCAGGAAGAAAGAGGTTGTTGTATATTTCTAGAGCATTAGTAGAGGCGGTTATATACAAATACATCTTTAGAGGCGGCTGGTAATCTAATGATATGTTTGTGAATGAGGCTAGCTTAGTGGGACCCGAGGGCCAACATAAAAAGCCGGCGCCTCAACAAATCGATTTAGTGGTACTGTATACACTATGTCTAGATATATAATAAAATTTATGTATCTAAAAAAAGTCAAAATGACATACAATCTAATCTAGTCATATATGTACACAGTTTAGATCTATAAATTTGTACATATATGAGTACATATATTCCTCTATTTCCCATTGGTAGTATGAGTATGTAGTAGGTGATGACATTTTCAAGCTAAGTGTGGCTAGTTGCTAGGTTTTAATCGTCCACCAATGGGAAACAGAGGACAGAGGACTGACGGATGTTATCGGTTAGCCAAATCCATATATATGAAGAAGAGTAGGATGCAACATTGGAAAAAAGGAAAAACTCGCTCGATCGTCACAATGGCTTACGACACACTCGGAATTGATCCGGCCGTTGTTTGTCCGTCGTGGAGTATACACGTGTTGCTAAACGCATGCATACAGCCAACTATATGCAAGTTGCACATCTTTTTGTCTTTATTTTTTTGGATCTCCGCCTCAATTTATTAGTAGTAAGACTTTGATCGAGCGAGACTTTCATATAGAACTACAAGTCTCCTCTTGATCGATGGTTACATTATATTTGAGGACATGCATGTGATGTGGACATATAGATAAGTTTTATCCATGTGTCAATCGTCTTGTATGGATGGACATGTATGGTATAGAATATGGAATTTATACAAAATATTTAGCTCTTGTATGGATTCATTATCTGCTAATAATTAGTTGGCTAATAGCCCATATCTAATATTAGCTACTCACTCCGTTCCAAATTATAATTTGTTTGACTTTTTTGACCCCAAGTTTGACCACTCGTCTTATTCAAAAAATATATGCAAACATTGTCAAATTTAAGTCATTCTAAAGAACTTTTGTTAATAAAGCAAGCCACAATAAAAGAAGTGATATTTAGCACAAATTTTTGAAGAAGATGATGGATCAAACTTGGGGTCAAAAAAGTCAAACGAACTATAATTTGAAACGGATTTAATAGCTAACTATTAGCTACCTATTAGTTGGATGATGTTTGGATCCACATCTATTAGCCAGCTAGCAATTATTAACAATTTCTGTTATTTTTGCACCTATTAGCTGCTATTATCTGATTTAGTCCAACTATTGAGAATTTGAGATAGCTGTTATCTAGGGTCCAGCTAACAATTAGGTAATCTATTGTCTATACGTGTTTGGATCCATAAAGAGATAATTATTAGCAGATAACTACTATCTACACGGATTCAAATAGGACCTTAGACGACACTGACAAAAAAATTACCCCTACAACTGTTCCATAATCCCCACCAACTAACTTCATAACCAAAAATAAACCGGTTGCCCCTGCCTGTTAAAACAAATGAAAGGACTGAAGGCTAGTTTTACCCTCCATTTATGTCACCAACCGGGAGTGATTCATAAAGTGTCATAGTTGTACACATTCAACACAAATGGCCAATGACTGAGTAAATAGGACGCAACTAAATACGAAGGTAAATGCTTCTTTCCAGACACGCGTGTGAAGAGGATGCTTTGGCAACCATGCACTAGAGAAGAGACAGAGAAGATAAATCAAACTCATCATAGCTGGGGACGACGAGTTTGTGAAAAGATCTTGGATGCCGCCTAGAGGGGGCATGATTAGGCGTTTCTGAAAATTAACACCTTTAAAAGCGGAAACTATTACTAATGGTAGTTTCCAAAATGGAAACTCCATATTAAGAGTAATACCACCCTCACAAGTTAGACACAGAGTATACAAGGTATAAAGAATATATCTAGAAGCTATAACCCAGCAACACAAAGTTAGAACAGATAACAAATATATTCTGCACAGACAGGAAATACTGGACGTGTCCGGTATGTATACCGAACATGTCCGGTATGCACGTTTCTGCAGAGCAGCCCCAAACTTGCTCCTTTCGATTTCTATCTTCAAACCAAACTGCAGGTATCTACTGGAGATGACAATATACACAGAGAACCTGCACAAGAGCTAGAACAACACAAATATCGAATGAAATGCGAATTGAGACACGATATTTGTTTTACCGAAGTTCGGACTCGTTCAAGTCCTACTCTCCGTTAAGGGGGCTGCTGGTGACCCAGCGAAGGTCAGCCCTAGAGGGTACCACGAAGGTCACTCCAGCTAGAGTCTTTTCCAACTCCTTTTCCTCCATCCACTAGTTGATTCTGAGGCGGCAGAATCGACCGTTACAAACTTTCCGAGGCACACCACAATCTCTCGGGTGCTCTCCGGCGACGCCTAGCTATCTAGGACCAAAGAGTCCAAGAGTAACAAATGCAAATCACAAAATAGACAATATGCACAAGTGCTCAAGTGGTGGCTTGCTCTCAGAGTTGGCAAAGCTAAAAAACATGCTAGAGGATCAGCAGAATCAGCAGCCTCCAAAGGTGGAGGCTTGGAGTTATTTATAGCCTCCTTGGAAAAACTAGCCATTTTATAGCCGTTGACATACAGGACCGGACACGTCCGGTATGACTTACAGTGCGCCAACGGTAAACTGCGCCAATGGTAACTGAGTTATAGTGTGTGAGGTGTCGGAACTCCCGACGCATGCCGAAACTCCTGACCGTCGGAACTCCTGACTCACGTCAGAACTCCCGACCCTCAAGGCATTTGAAAACTAGCCGTTGGCCTCTTGCTGTCCATACCGGACACGTTCGGTATGACCACCACAGTGAAATCTCCAAGTTAGTTAAGCGCGAGACGTGGAAACTCCCGACCATGGATGGAAATCCCGACCGTCGGAACTCCTGACTCACGTCGGAACTCCCGATGAATCAACCTAAGAACATCAAGAATTTTATCATGGCTGGGCACATACCGGACACGTCCAGTATCAATATCGGACACGTCCGGTATTACCAGACCAGCAAAACAAGTTAGCTCTTTTGTCTCTCAAGCACTCTAAAAACTCACATGGGTTGGTTTGAGCACTTATGAAACATTATCTATCAACATGATGCATCCCTCTTAATAGTACGACATTTCTATTAACTCAAATTTAAAAGTATAACGAATTTAAACCTTTTGAGTTGATCTCTTTCAACCGAAGCCATGTATTCCAATCTTCATCAAGTGAGGGTGCCAACATGTCAACTTTGATCTTTTTCACTTGAGCATAGCCATCTTGAGCACGTGACTTGATTCCATTCATTAAATATGAATAACTCCAAATGCATCAAGTCACTTTCAACACTTTGTCCAATATAGATTGGATCCTCCACATCAATATGACCATCATAGCTTGATTAGTACCTCAACTAAATGCAAGTACTTTCTTCTTCACCCTAGCTAGGTTCTTCGGGCGCCAAGCTGTCGCTTGCCCTTCACCCTTACTTAGTACTTCGAAGCCTTTCCTTTCTATCTTCACCATCTCAAGCCATCAAGTCACATCTTGTGTTGAATCATCCATTCATTTGTATTGTCATCTTTTTAATTTCAATTTAGCAAGCTTCAAATATGAGACCATTCTATATGCAATCCCTCATGTCTCATCAACTAGTTTTTACTGGGCTTGGTTTCACATAGTACATGGAAATCCCACAATAAATAAGCCTTTGCATGAATTCCATTTGCATTGTTGTCTTGTGCTTGAACTAGATTGTTTATACAACAACACATCATTTTGGCTTTTATTAAGTACCTGTGAGTAACCTATTACCTATCCACACTTAGCAAATGGGTTAGACCTTTAATCACGTTGTCATTCAATCATCCAAAACCCACTAAAGGGCTAGATGCACTTTCAATCTCCCCATTTTTGGTGGTTGATGACAACTTGATTAAAGCTTATAAAAGAATATAAATATTTAAGCTTTTGGGTTCAATTATTTATGAGAGGCTCCCCCTTAATATGTGCTTATGATTAGAATTCACAAAATGACCTCAAATGTCAATTGCACACACTAAAACATATAGGAGACTCCCCCTAAATCATTGCATCTGTGGGGTGCATGTGTGTGTGACAAAGTAAAACCGTGATGCATAGACAAGATATATCCCATAAGAATAAATATAAAGGCATCACATCAAATATTTTCATTCTAGCATGCATAGTCGTTATGAAAATAAATACAACACATGTATGTCACACATAGCACTCATTACACATTTTCTCTAGTCTACAAGCCACTGATATATAAATAAAGATCATGTCTCAAGAGATACATAGATAAAGCATAAGTAAGTCTCATCTCTCACATGATACAATCTATCTCAAACTTAAGATACATCAATGAAGCTCAAGAAACTACAGCCTGCAGTACATATCTTCAGATACAAAGATAAGCAAAAGAAACAAATATCCTGAAGCTTTGATCAGTCTCTCTCCCCATTTGTCATCTATCACCACAAAGGTCCAACAATGGCATACTAAGGACAAAGGGACTACAAGCTATCTCTAAAAGCTGTGATCACTCATCACCATCTTCATCTCCACCAACATCCTCATCATTTGAGCGTGGAGCACCGGCTGGACGAGAACCACCCACACCAGACGGGTCATAGCCACCACACCCGTAGTAGCCGAAGCCACCGGTCAGGTCACTCCACCAGTCTGAAGCATACTCGTCTACAACACTAGGACGTGGCTGAGAGTGAGTAGGCACATGAGCCTGTAGTGGTAAAGTGTCAGGTTGCTCTGGTGCCTGCTGCTGCTGCTGCTGTCGCTGAAGAAACTTAGCATACTCTCTGTCGTACCTGGCCTGCTGCTACTCCTCAGTCTTAGGCTCACTGGCTACCTCATCTGATAATGGAGACCTAGGAGGATCAAGCTCAAGTCTAGCAGAAATTTACTTCAAAGTCTGAGTGTCCTTCCTCCTAGCCTCCCTCTCCTTCTGCTGCCTGACTTGTATGTCCTTGCACATCCCAAACATAGCACTGAACATCTTACGAATAGGAGAAGGAGGACTACGGCGATGTAAAGAAGAACGTGAAGGACCATGTGGTAGAGGGGAAGCTCCTCCTGCTGCTGCACCACCTGCTGGTGCATCTGCCTCTAGTGCTGCTGCTGCTCCTTCTAGTCCTGCTGGAGGTACACCAATCTTATGTAGATTTGCAACTATCTTTAGGGCCTTATGTACCTTGTCATACTTAAAGGTATGCCCTGTGACCTGCTCAATCATGTGCATAATATAGGGAGCAAAACGACAACCCTTGAGGGGCCTCTCGCCAACGCTCCTGATCTCGCACCATATGAAGTCAAATACGCTAAAGGGCCGTGCACCTATAGCGATCCTATGGAGCACGTTCCTAGAGTAATCTGCAATGTTGCCCTTGTCTCCACCCTTGCAGTCAATGTTCTTCCTGAACATCCTATCTAGGTATCTATATGTAGGTGAAGACCTAGAACCTTCCCCACTGCTCCTCTCTCACCTCCTGGTGGATACATGTAGGCGAGCTACTCTGGAGGCAACACCTGCTCTATGTGGATCCTATCTTTCTGAAGATCATCATCTAAGAAGCCAAGTAGAGCTGCAAAAGCATCATAATCAACAATGTACCACTGGCCCTCAAGCATCCAGTGCATACGCCTCTCATCCTCCTCAACATACAGAGTGGCATAGAATTGAGCAATCACCTCTGTGTTCCAGTCATGCTGGAACTCCATGATCTCATATACCCCTATATGCTCACAAATAGCAATAGCATGATCAATGGAAGACTTCTACAAATCTCTGATGTACTGCCAGTCAATCCACTAAGACCTAGTAATCACAGGGTTCCTGGTGAGGATCACACTAGTGTAGAAGTCCATATGAAAGGCTGTCTGAAATCGATGCAAAGAGGGAGACAACAGTGCTTCGTCTGACACAGATATAGAGGAGTATAGAGTGGAGCCTAGTACCAGAAAGAGGAAGAGCACTGATAGAGGTTCAGATAATGGCAGCTTAGATGATGAGTAGGAGATTGAGGAGGAGCCAGTACCTCTAGCTCAGCATCAGCCAGGCTAGGGTATGCACTATGGATTACTTGAGACACATCCACCTAGTGTACCCTCTTATGTTTCTAGAGTTGACTATCGAGGGAAAGGCTTGACTAGAAGGGCCAAAGATGAGAGGAGAATTGATCCAAGGGACTCCACAATCTCTCGGGTGCTCTCTAGCGAAGCCTAGCCATCTAGGACCGAAGAGTCCAAGAGTAACAATGCAAATCATGAAATAGACAATATGCACCAGTGCTCAAGTGGTGGCTTGCTCTCTTTTTCAAATTCTCTCTTAACCCACAAATGAATTTGGCAATTAGATGAATCACTCACTAAAAGAGGGTTTGGGAGAGTTGGCAAAGCTCAAAAACATGCTAGAGGATCAACAGAATCAGCAGCCTCCAAAGGTGAAGGCTTGGGGTTATTTATAGTCCCCTTGGAAAAACTAGCCGTTTTATAGCCATTGCCATAACGGACACGTCCGGTATGACTTACACTGCGCCAACGGTAATTGAGTTATAGTGTGTGAGGTGTCGGAACTCTCGACGCATGTCGGAACTCCCGACCATCGGAACTCCCGACTCACGTCGGAACTCCCAACCCTCAAGGCATTTGAAAACTAGCCATTGGCCTCTGGCCGTTTATGACCACCACATTGAACTCTCCAAGTCAGTTAAGCGCAAGACATCAAAACTCCCGACCGTGGCCGGAACTCCCGACCATCGGAACTCCTGACTCACGTCGAAACTCCCAACGAACCAACCCAAGAACATCAAGAATTTTATCATGGCTGGGCACATACCGGACATCCGGTATTGCCAGACCAGCAAAACAAGTTAGCTCTTTTGTCTCTCAAACACTCTAAAAACTCACATGGGTTGGCTTGAGCACTTATAAAACATTATCTATCAACATGATGCATCCCTCTTAATAGTACGTCATTCCTATTAACTCAAATTTAAAAGTATAACGAATTTAAACCTTTTGAGTTGATCTCTTTCAACCGAAGCCGTGTATTCCAATCTTCATCAAGTGAGGGTGCCAACATGTCAACTTTGATCTTTTTCACTTGAGCATAGCCATCTTGAGCACGTGACTTGATTCCATTCATTAAATATGAATAACTCCAAATGCATCAAGTCACTTTCAACACTTTGTCCAATATAGATTTGATCCTCCACATCAATATGACCATCATAGCTTGATTAGTACCTCAACTAAATGCAAGTACTTTCTTCTTCACCCTAGCTAGGTTCTTCGGCCATCAAGCCGTCGCTTGCCATTCACCCTTGCTTAGTACCTCGAAGCCTTTCCTTGCTATCTTCACCATCTCAAGCCATCAAGTCACATCTTGTGTTGAATCATCCATTCATTTGTATTGTCATCTTTTTAATTTTAATTTAGCAAGCTTCAAATATGAGACCATTCCATATGCAATCCCCCATGTCTCATCAACTAGTTTTTACCAGGCTTGCTTTCACATAGTACATGGAAATCCCACAATAAATAAGCCTTTGCATGAATTCCATTTGCATTGTTGTCTTGTGCTTGAACTAGATTGTTTATACAACAACACATCATTTTGGCTTTTATTAAATACCTGTGAGATAACCTATTACATGTCCACACTTAGCAAACGGGTTAGAGCTTTAATCACGTTGTCATTCAATCATCCAAAACCCACAAAAGGGCTAGATGCACTTTTAGTTTGCCACCATTAGTGTTCGGGGCTTAGGGGGGTGGTTAGGAGGGTTTCCATGGCTATGGACTTAGAAGGAGGGCTTACGGGAAGGCAGCCCACAAGGTCGGTGGGAGAGGCCTGTTGGATGGTGCTGGCAGCAGGGAATCAACCAATGAACAAGAAGGAGGGGACTAGGCTTAGCCTCGGGGGCGCATGGCCAGAGAAAGAGAAACATGCTAAATTTAGCGGGGGTGGCGGTGGTGCGGGAGTCAAGAACACTTGGTCAGAGAATAAGAAATGGGCTTCAATTTAGCAAGGAGGATGGTAGGGTGGAGGTAACGGCATGAGCACTGCTGGAGCCAAGCAGGGTTACGGTGGGGGAGTGGGTGGGTTAAAGGGTGCGTGCCCACTATATCCTTTGGCCGCGCCAAAAAACAAAAGCTTGGTAATGAACCCATATGACCACTAATTCGAATTGTGAGGCTCTTGATAGTTGGTCTTAAGGTAGAGTATGTTGCCGAATTTAACTTGTGCTAGATCGAGCCCATGTTTGATCACCTTGCCTTCTATCTAAGATATGATTGTGTGTAGTGAATAAAATCCCTAGCATGTCATGTGTTACCCAAACTTGTTTGATCATAACTACTTTATGCAACTTCAGTTACCCAAATTTGTTATCGTTGCGTGCTTTCATAGAAAACTATGTAGCATTTGTAGATTAAGTCTATCTTTTATACTCACGGTGCTATCATTAAATTACTTTTGCAAATTAAGAATCATGTGTTCACTGTTCATTCCTATATTTCAGACCCGGAGTGGTAGGTGTTGTATGGTACTCTTCTCCGTCAAACAATGGTAATCCTATTAGAATCTATTTCATACAATTTGCTAATTATTTTTCAAAATTTATAAAGTTTGACTTTTCCTCTAGTCTAATACGAATACGATTTTTGTATGGAGGGAGTAGAATAGTGGGTCTGGCATGACCACTATGTTCTGTAACTTAGACTTGCTGTGAGGCTATGGGAAATTAGAACCTAGTATATTTCGAATTTTGAAATAGTGAAGTAATTTCCTTCTATCTAAGTTTCGTCCTTGTGGCGTTCAATGTGCATGTTCTACAACCATAAAATTGCGAGTGAGGTGTACGTGGTGTATCTCAAGGACTATCGGATTGATTAGATTGAACTGAGCTGAGTTTGAGCCAATTAAGAGTAATGACTTGGTTTAGATTAATTAATGACAATCATTCCTTATAGCGGTGCATAGATATGGCATATTATCAAGGGAGCTGACATATTTCGAAGTCCCAAGATGTGAGCAAGGTCTTAGTCGTGCACCAGTGGATGTTAAAAAAGTCCCCGCGACGGAGAAAACTTCCACGCTTGAAAAGATCGCCAACAACCATGGCAGTATTGAAACGGATATGATGATAGCTTGACATGCATTTTTAGATTTAAACTTCGTCGTAATTCATGAACTTACTGTGATTCAGTTGGGTATATGCTCTATGGGATTGAATCATATATATACATCCGGTTTTAATTTATATGTCTCTAACACGACTTGTTTATCGACAGCGTTGTGTTATGACCTTGTCAACTGAACTAAAAATTACAAGCGCCTTAGCTTGAAAAACGTAAAATTCAAATTGGAAAATTTAGAACCCGCTATTGTGTGCAACTTGGAAAACACATGTTGTGTGCAACTTGGAAAACGAAAAATTCAATCGATCATCATGATAATTTTACACAAGCAACTAGCTAGGCAAATTGTGCACTACGTACTTAATTTGCTGGACGAATCATCGAAAGAACCATAAACGACTAGACGCTACTAGAGATTAATTTGGTCAGAACAGAGTTTGGCTGCGGGAGCAACCATTACAAGAGACGCAAGAGTTCTTTGAAACTGCAGTCCAGCCAAATGTACTTAGCCTTTCAAGACGATCAGCTCAAGCACAAAACGTAGCACCATCCACCATCTAGTGTGTGTGTCGGACAATTCTTCTCAACACTGTACAAAGTCTCCCTTGCTTCCCATTTTACCCTTTTCAAATTTTTAGATCTTTTGCTCCTAAGTAGCACCCTGGTCTAAGTGCACAAGCATTTCCTCCAAATAATCACCATCATCTTCGTCCTGGACACGTGCATTGTCGTCATTTCCACCTTCACCTACACTCTCACCATCCCCACTACCACCACCTTATTCGTGGCCACCTATTCAAGCATTAAGTTCAACTATTCATGGGTCCAATTAAATGCCCCAATGAGGAAGAAAGGGGTTGTTGTATATTTCTAGAGCATTAGTAGAGGCGGTTATATACAAATACATCTTTAGAGGCGGCTGGTAATCTAATGATATGTTTGTGAATGAGGCTAGCTTAGTGGGGCCCGAGGGCCAACATAAAAAGCCGGCGCCTCTACAAATCGATTTAGTGGTAGTGTATACACTATGTCTATATATATAATAAAATTTATGTATCTAAAAAAAGTCAAAACAACATACAATCTAATCTAGTCATATATGTACATAGTTTAGATCTATAAATTTGTATGTATATGAGTACATATATTCCTCTATTTCCCATTGGTAGTACGAGTATGTAGTAGGTGATGACATTTTCAAGCTAAGTGTGGCTAGTTGCTAGGTTTTAATCGTCCACCAATGGGAAACAGAGGACAGAGGACTGACGGATGTTATCGGTTAGCCAAATCCATATATATGAAGAAGAGTAGGATGCAACATTGGAAAAAAGGAAAAACTTGCTCGATCGTCACAATGGCTTACGACACACTCGGAATTGATCCGGCCGTTGTTTGTCCGTCGTGGAGTATACACGTGCTGCTAAATGCATGCATACAACCATCTATATGCAAGTTGCACATCTTTTTTTCTTTATTTTTTTGGGTCTCCACCTCAATTTATTAGTAGTAAGACTTGGATCGAGCGAGACTTTCATATAGAACTACAAGTCTCCTGTTGATCGATGGTTTCATTGTATTTGACGACATGCATGTGATGTGGACGTATATATAAGTTTTATCCATGTGTCAATCGTCTTGTACGCATGGACATGTATGGTATAGAATATGGAATTTATACAAAATATTTAGCTCTTGTATGGATTCATTATCTGCTAATAATTAGTTGGCTAATAACTTATATCTAATACTCCCTCCATTCCTTAATATAAGCCATATAGTTTTTAGCACGAATATTAACGCACGGCTTGGAGAAGTATGTGGGACCGAGGAAAAAAAGGAAAATCACACACGCACCGATTGGTTTCCCCTCATCGCTGGACCCACCGCCTACCTTTCCCACGAGCGACGACGCGGCATGCAAAGGGAAGCGCAAGACAGGCAGTGGACTCAGCGACACCGACGAGCATCATTTTGAATGTGAGTATTTTACTCTCTCTCCCACGCGGCATGCAGAGGGAAAAGCCTCGGCAAGTTGAAAAGCGATGGAAGTTTTTGGCTCATCCAAAAATTCCAGCAGAGGAGGGAATCACAATGGCGCCAATGATCAGAAATTTTCGTTTTGTAAACAGCGACCCTGGAGCTATAAATTCTCCCCATCGCTTTCTCACCAGTCTCCCGCTCGAGCTCGACATCTCTAATGGCTGGTCGCCGCTTCGGGTGGATCAACTGGAATGCCCTCGGCGACGAGGCAGAGGAGGATGCTGCCGAGTTGAACTACGACTATGAGTGGCTTGAACCAGGTTTTCCCACTTTGATTCATCATTTGTCCAATAGATTCTTCATTCGTTTCGTGATCTGTGCATAATTCGGATTTGCTATCTTGACAGAGGTAGAAGTGACAGAGTCGTTGTCACACCCAATTTTAAGGATAAAATTGAATGCACAATACTCATGTGTGCCCAGGAATCAGTCACACACACAAGTCGACAAATCATATAAAGTATCATCAGGGTGTCTCTTACATCACAAATAAATACATTAAGTAGTCTTACACAACACAGCGGAATAGTAAAGGATAACTCTCTCGTGGAACACCATCACAGGGAAGGTCAACTGGTTGACCACAAGCCTAAAAATCCTCTGGGAAATCCTCATACCCGTTGTCATCTGTTACCCATCCGGGATTTTTATCCAAATAAAGAAAATAAACAAGTGTAAGTACATCCCGTACTTAACAAGCTAACATGGGGTTATGAAGCTCAAAAGGTTGACACTGGTTTACTGCAGTTAGCATTTTTAGTAAGTCAAACTTTTATTATCAGATATTATCAAATTATGCTTAAGCTCCCATTTAATCCCATAAGAACAAATATCAGTGTAAAGTGTATCGTATATCATCATAGAACATCTTAAATGAACATCATCAAGTATCCAATTATTCTGTGAGTTTTCCGGGCCGCTCGTAACCGTGAGCACGGCTGTTATAACAGTTTGTTACCCTCTGCAGAGGTGGTGCACATTCACCGCGAGTCGTGATCCCCATATGCCCGGGTTAATTACTCCCATGTCACTACCAAGGTGAGCGGGCAGGGTACACTATGAAGCCATTTCATAGGTTTCCCTAACAAGTTAGGGCCGCTAGGTTTCCTTGGCAGGCAGATGTAGGAACCCCCCTTTCCTATGGCACATATCCATCACGGCTATACTCATAGGAACAGAGGCAGCCCTATAACCAACGTGGCAAGCCCCATTTGCGCCAAAAAGGTAACCTCTAACTAGCTAGAAAAGATCCTATTACTGAGCTAAAGTCAGAGCCATATGACTCTCCCGGTTGCACTGTCAGTCCTAGCTTTTGCCGACAGATAAGTCCTTATGGAGAGCTGAGAGCAACATGAACAAAGGTCATTTGCACCTTCGCCCTATGGAACAGTTGTTATAAATCATGTTAAACTCTTAGTTCCATAGTGTCATTCATCATCATGTATATCAAGTTCAGTTAGAGCACTAGCAATCTACCCATATGCATTTAACCCATAGGAGACAAGGCACAGGATAAACAATCACTAGGTTGTCCTTACGGGTATCACAATTAGACACATGCAAATGAGTAAATGATTAAAGTGAAATAGGACATCAAGGTAGGCCCATGCTATACTTGCCTTGGTTCACAAACTCATGCTGGTCCTGCTGGTCGTCGAAGAGTTCTTGGTCTCCAATGTTTTCCTCACCGTCTGAACGCGACCAACACGGCAACATACAACATTCTAAAAGCATTCATGCAAAGCAAACATTCCTATCATTAGAATAGTACACCAACAGTATTGAAAACAAGATAAAATGTTTGTAAACATAATCTTCGTCTCGCTACGATCACGTCAACGCGAAGTTCACGAAAAATGGAGCTAAAATGCAAAAGTTATGATTTAAACGGGTTTTCCTATAGCCATATATTTAATTAAATCTAATCATGAAATTAAAAGTTCCAAACTTGACTAACAGTAGTTCCAACGTGTAGCTTATGAAATTACGAAGCTAACGCGATTTGAATGGATCAATTCGGAGCTAAAACGACAATTTTATAAGCAAAACAGTTCAAATGGCATTTCTGTAAATACTGAAAACGTATTTTTGACTTAAGCCGTGAAGTTTACATTTTCCAAACAATAATGCGCATTAGGGGAACTACGCCTTGGACTACGGGTTAGGACTTAGAAAAGTCTAGGGTCTCTTTTGCAAATCAGCCACGCGAAGGGGTATCGAAAGATCTAGGCCGTCAGATCATGGATGGAGGGCTCGGATTAGACCTGGGGAGGGAGAGAGAAGGATTCCGGCCGGGCACAGTAGCAGCCGCGGCGGCGCTCCATTGCCGGCGACAAGAAACACGTCGGCGAGCTCGGTTACTAGCCTACGGTCCATGGTTTTCCCAACCGACGGCACCGAGGAAGAGAGGGGGGGTGCGGCGAACTCGCCTGGGCCGAGAGAGTGGCTGGAGGGTGCGGCTGAGGCGGAGGCCGCCATGGCTAGCGGCCGAAAGCTCGCGGACGCACACAAAATAAGGTCTATGGCCTATGAAATGGGAAATAAGTTGCACGGGGAGAGAGAGGGGATCACGGTGAAGCTCACAGCGGGGAGAACGGGGTCGACGGCGGCTCGGAGTCGGCGATTCGCGCGGAGGCGGGCGGCGGATTCTGGTGACCTCGGAGCGGCGGTTGCAGGGGCTTCCTCGGTGCTTGGCGAGCGCGAAGAAGAGGCGGGGAGGCAGCAGGGGTGCGCGCAGGGGGTCGGCTTCATTTTGTAGAGGCCGGGGCGCGGGCGACGCGGGACGTGGGCGCGGCGGTTGCTGCAGCGGCGGTTCCGCGGGGGTGCGGGAGGTGGAGGATGGCGCCGACAGGTGGGGCCGGGCTGGCAACTACTGAGCACGAGGAAGGCACGGCGGTTGCCTGGGACGGTGATGGGCTGGCGCGGCTTGCTGGCCGAGCGGCCGAGGCGCGCGGCTGGGCTGGCCCAGGAAGGAGAGAGGGGGAAGAGCGAGCGGGACGCGGGAAAGAAAGGGCCATGTGGGCCGAAAGTGAGGGAGAGGAGGGTATGGAAGGAAATTTCCTTTTTCTTTTTCCAAATGGATTTCCAAAAGCATTTTCAAATGATTTTTTTTATTTCAATTCAAATTATAGTCAAAGTCAATCATTACAAAAACAAATGTGCAGCAGCATGAATGCATCAACATGTTTCTATACTTATGATTGATTTTAATTCCACAAAAATTATTAATTTCCTATATTTGAGTGCACACAATATAACATAAATAAATCAAATTTACTATTTTAAAAGATTGCAAATTTTAGGGTGTTACAATTCTACCCCCTTAAGATGAATCTCATCCTCGAGATTCGGAAGACGTCGACAAAAGAGATGCAGATTCTCCGCCTTTGTATTCTTCTTTACTTCATCGTGTAGTTCCATCGTCTTGATAGGGATCCCACTTTACTTTGCATACATGTTGATCTTACTCCAAGTAACTTGCCCAATTGATTTCAAGATTCTAATAGGTACCTTGAACAACCCTTAGGTAACTCCAATCACTAAGCCATCTTTCCTATAATACCAATTCTCTTCAAGATATCCACCTTCCGACGAAATCCTGACGAATCTCTTGGTCAGAAGAAAATTCTTCTACCAATCTTCAAAACATTAATGTTTCTAGCTAAGTTGCTCGAACTGGGAATATAACTCTTAATCCTTAGTGTCACCCGAACCTTCTTAGCATAATTCTCCGTTGCTAAGGGCATCAGTCATGACTTTTGCTTCTACAAGTGATAGCACTTTTCCAAGTCATAATCAATTTTCATTCCAACGAGGATATCATCAATTCAAGACCAACTTAGTGAAGATGTCCTGTAGATTCTTGATCCAAACTAACTTAAAAGCTTCTCCAGTAGCTCTACCAAAATCTTAATGATCTTAGATAAACCATCGTTGAACCTTTAACCAAACCTCATTGAGACTCTGAGTTTCTCTCACATCTTTGGGTACCACCACGCTTCCGCTGTGCAAACAAGAACGTAGGACACTTCAGCTTACAAATTCTTCAACTTGGCTACCCCCCTTAAGATAAGATAGACTAGGGGACACCAAAGTATAGCTTTCATCTACTTCTTGTAGATGAGCTAACTGGTATCAAGATGTTCTGACATCCCAACGATACTCTTGTACAAGGGCAAGAAACATGAAGTTCCTCGCGAGACGAAAAACAGCAGTGCAGTAAAACAGCTGTAACTCCCATTCTATTAATCTAATGAAGTTGTAGCTTATACCGTTAGAAAGATTATAAATTTCTCCACAACTTACTTATAGAACACGTTTCCAAATTCTACAGTTAACTTGGTCAAAAACAGTACACATCAGAAACTACTCCAGATTCCAAACAGCACAGATGCATCGCTTTGTGATTTTCGTATCTCCATAACTAACATAGCTATCAAGTTGATTCTTTCGCTCAGAGAAAGATATTGAAGTCTACTATTGTCCAAAATTTCTCATGATTTTTTTTGTCATCCAAAATCAGAGATATAGCCGAAGAGTACAGACTGCTCCGAAAAAACAGGATAGGAAAAACAGAAGAAAACCAAAACCCGACTATTTATTTCATTAATCCTTATGCCTTAGGCCTATAACTAAATGAAATTGTGGGAACACCAAACAAGATCATTGCAATCATTACAAAGATTCAAAACAATCATAAGCATAATGACAAATCAACAAAGCAATAAAGGTGCACAACTCAATCATTAACTCAACTTGCGATACTATCGTTCTCATTATAATAGGGATAACAATCCTAAAACTTATCTTCAGATTATGCAAGAAGGTGGTGAGGAACAGTTCTAAAGGCATGTCAAATCAAGGAGTGAAGTTGAGAACAAAGACTTTAAAATAAGCACCAGGTAGAGATGTATAGCAAAGGTAGAGATATAGTAGAGAAGAAAATATCAAGGTTCATAGAGCAAGGATTTTATAGCAACATCTAAACCTTAAAACGACCAATTTCTACTAGGCTTGCGTCCTACAGTCAACACTGCTCTGATACCAATTTGTCACACCCAATTTTAAGGATAAAATTGAATGCACAATACTCATGTGTGCCCAGGAATCAGTCACACACACAAGTCGACAAATCATATAAAGTATCATCACGGTGTCTCTTACATCACAAATAAATACATTAAGTAGTCTTACACAACACAGCAGAATAGTAAAGGATAACTCTCTCGTGGAACACCATCACAGGGAAGGTCAACTGGTTGACCACAAGCCTAAAAATCCTCCGGGAAATCCTCATACCCGTTGTCATCTGTTACCCATCCGGGATTTTTATCCAAATAAAGAAAATAAACAAGTGTAAGTACATCCCGTACTTAACAAGCTAACATGGGGTTATGAAGCTCAAAAGGTTGACACTGATTTACTGCAGTTAGCATTTTTAGTAAGTCAAACTTTTATTATCAGATATTATCAAATTATGCTTAAGCTCCCATTTAATCCCATAAGAACAAATATCAGTGTAAAGTGTATCGTATATCATCATAGAACATCTTAAATGAACATCATCAAGTATCCAATTATTCTGTGAGTTTTACAAACCACTCGTAACCGTGCGCACGGCTATTATAACAGTTTGTTACCCTCTGCAGAGGTAGTGCACATTCACCGCGAGTCATGATCCCCATATGCCCGGGTTAATTACTCCCATGTCACTACCAAGGTGAGCGGGCAGGGTACACTATGAAGCCATTTCATAGGTTTCCCTAACAAGTTAGGGCCGCTAGGTTTCCTTGGCAGGCAGATGTAGGAACCCCCCTTTCCTATGGCACATATCCATCGCGGCTATACTCATAGGAACAGAGGCAGCCCTATACCCAACGTGGCAAGCCCCATTTGCGCCAAAAAGGTAACCTCTAACTAGCTAGAAAAGATCCTATTACTGAGCTAAAGTCAGAGCCATATGACTCTCCCGGCTGCACTGTCAGTCCCAGCTTTTGCCGATAGATAAGTCCTTATGGAGAGCTGAGAGCAACATGAACAAAGGTCATTTGCACCTTCGCCCTATGGAACAGTTGTTATAAATCATGTTAAACTCTTAGTTCCATAGTATCATTCATCATCATGTATATCAAGTTCAGTTAGAGCACTAGCAATCTACCCATATGCATTTAACCCATAGAAGACAAGGCACAGGATAAACAATCACTAGGTTGTCCTTACGGGTATCAAAATTAGACACATGCAAATGAGTAAATGATTAAAGTGAAATAGGACATCAAGGTAGACCCATGCTATACTTGCCTTGGTTCACAAACTCGTGCTGGTCCTACTGGTCGTCGAAGAGTTCTTGGTCTCCAACGTTTTCCTCACCGTCTGAACGCGACCAACACGGCAACATATAACATTCCAAAAGCATTCATGCAAAGCAAACATTCCTATCATTAGAACAGTATACCAACAGTATTGAAAACAAGATAAAATGTTTGTAAACATAATCTTCGTCTCGCTACGATCACGTGAAGGGTCGAGATGGCGACTAGAGGGGGGGTGAATAGTCTTTTCTAAAACTTAAACGCGTTGGCTAACCGATACAAATGCGGAATTAAAACTATCGGTCTAGCCAAGACTATACCCCTCTATCTATGTTCACTAGCACCTTGCAAAGATACTAATTAAGCAACAAAGGTGCCGGGCTAGCTAGAGCTCTCCTAACCAATTCTAGAAGCAAGGTCACACAAACCTATGCCACTAGTACTTTAAGCAACAAGGGAGCTCCTACACATGCTAGTAAGCAAAAGCACAGAGCCAACAAAGCTCACTAGCAATGCTCAATAACAAGGCAACCAATGCCTAATTAAAGAGCGCAAATACTTAGCTACACAAACTAAGCAATGTGACTAACAAGGTTACAAAAACCAAATTAGCCACGCAAGGGAGCTACTTCTATGCTACACAAGCAAGAAGGTAATTAGCAAGCTACACAAGCTATCTAATTACAAGAGCAACTACACAAGCTTAATATGTATAAAAGTAATTGCAAGCTTGTGTAATGGGGATGCAAACCAATGGGAAGAACAAGGTTGACACGATGATTTTTCTCCCGAGGTTCACGTGTTTGCCAACACGCTAGTCCCCGTTGTGTCGACCGCTCACTTGGTGGTTCGGCGGCTAATTAGCATCACCCGCTAAGCCCACACATCGGGCGCTGCAAGAACCTACCCTGGAAGTGAGGGTAGCTCAATGACACGCTTTACTAGAGTTGCTCTTCGCGGCTCCCGCGGGGCGAGCACAATGCCCCTCACAAGCACTTCTCCGGAGCACCGCACAAGCTTCTTGCGTGCTTCGACGGAGACCACCACCAAACCGTCTAGGAGGTGGCAACCTCCAAGAGTAACAAGCACCACTGGCTTGCAACTCGATCACCTAGTGCCACTCAATGCAACCTCACGATGCAATCGCACTAGAATCGCTCACTCACACAATCGAATGATCACTATCAAGTATGTGTGTGATGGAGGGCTCCCAAGCACTCTCAAGCATGGACACAAAGTCCCCCAAGGTGCTCCACACCAGCCATGGCCGAGGGCCACTTCTATTTATAGCCCCAAGGGCTAAACTAGCCGTTACCCCTTCACTTGGCAACGGTCGGGCCGACCGGATGCTCCGGTCATGTTGACCGGACGCTGGACCTCAGCGTCCGGTCGCCCGCAGACGACCACGTGTCCTGATTCCAACGGTCACTTGACCTGACCGGACGCAGCAGCTTCAACTGACCAGACGCTGGACCCTTAGCGTCCGGTCGTTTCCAGTAAGCTCCCGAGCATGACCGGACGCGTCCGGTCGAACGCGATCGGACGCAGCACCAGCATCCGGTCACTCTCCAGCTATTGCTACACTCCACGTCAGCGCGACCGGACGCAGCCTGCCAGCGTCCGGTGCATTCAGATCCAGCATCCGGTCAGTTGACCGACGCCAGCATCTTTGCGACCAACTTGTTTTCACTTCTAACTTCTTCACCCTTGCTCCAATGTGCTAACCACCAAGTATTTGCATCCGACGCAATAGAAAATAGGCCTTCCATTTTCCCGAAAGCGCCGAATGTGTAAATGTGCCAACACCACCAAGTATACACCACCTCCTTTGTAAATGTGCCAACACCACCAAGTGTACACCACCATGTGTATGTGTGTTAGCATTTTCACAATCATTTCCCAAAGGATGTTAGCCACTCAACTTGCCACGCCACTCGATCCTAGCGACAATGCAAAGTTAGATCACTCGAGTGGCACTAGATGACCAATATGCAAACAAGTTTGCCCCTCTTGATAGTACAGCCATCTATCCTAAACCCGGTCATAAACTTCTCTACACACCTATGACCGGTGAAATGAAATGCCCTAGGTTATACCTTTGCCTTGCGCATTCCATTCCATCTCCTCCAATGTTGATGCAACACATGCACCAACACGATCAACAATGATATGATCCACTTCATATCATCACATGATCATATTGGTTCATCGATCTTGACTCTACTTGCTCTTCACCGTTGCCATCGTCCATCGGCGCCAAGTCTTGCTCAAGCTTCACCGCCACACGGTCCGTCACTCCAAAGCCTTCGACTTGCCCTTCATGCTTGCAACCGGTCCATCAAGCCAAGTCTTGTCTTGATCTTCTCCACCTTGATCACATGACTCAATGTCATGTCTCATGTGCATTTAAGCTCCTTCATCATCACATGTGTGAGCTCTGCAACATTTCCAAGCCATCTTCACCTTCATGGCATATGTTGCTCACACACATGTACCTATGGACTAATCACCTGTGTATCTCACATAAACACAATTAGTCCACCTAGGTTATCACTCAATTACCAAAACCAAACAAGGACCTTTCATCACGTCAACGCGTAGTTCACGAAAAACGGAGCTAAAATGCAAAAGTTATGATTTAAACGGGTTTTCCTATAGCCATATATTTAATTAAATCTAATCATGAAATTAAAAGTTCCAAACTTGACTAACAGTAGTTCCAACATGTAGCTTATGAAATTACAAAGCTAACGCGATTTGAATGGATCAATTCGGAGCTAAAACGACAATTTTATAAGCGAAACAGTTCAAATGGCATTTCTGTAAATACTGAAAACGTATTTTTGACTTAAGCCGTGAAGTTTACATTTTCCAAACGAGAATGCGCATTCGGGGAACTACGCCTTGGACTACGGGTTAGGACTTAGAAAAGTCCAGGGTCTCTTTTGCAAATCAGCCACGCGAAGGGGTATCGGAAGATCTAGGCCGTCAGATCATGGATGGAGGGCTCGGATTAGACCTGGGGAGGGAGAGAGAAGGATTCTGGCCGGGCACAGTAGCAGCCACGGCGGCGCTCCATTGCCGGCGACGAGAAACACGTCGGCGAGCTCGGTTACTAGCCTACGGTCCACGGTTTTCCCAACCGACGGCACCAGGGAAGAGAGGGGGGTGCGGCGAACTCGCCTGGGCCGAGAGAGTGGCCGGAGGGTGCGGCTGAGGCGGAGGGCGCCATGGCCGGCGGCCGAAAGCTCGTGGACGCACACAAAACAAGGTCTATGGCCTACGAAACGGGAAATAAGTTGCATGGGGAGAGAGAGGGGATCATGGTGAAGCTCACAGCGGGGAGAACGGGGTCGACGACAGCTCAGAGTCGGCGATTCGCGCGGAGGCGGGCGGAGGATTCCGGTGACCTCGGAGCGGCGGTTGCAGGGGCTTCCTCGGTGCTTGGCGAGCGTGAAGAAGAGGCGGGGAGGTAGTAGGGGTGCGTGCGGGGGGGGGGGGTCGGCTTCGTTTTGTAGAGGCCGGGGCGCGGGCGACGCGGGACGTGGGCGCGGCGGTTGCTGCAGCGGCGGTTCTGCGGGGGTGCGGGAGGTGGAGGATGGCGCCGACAGGTGGGGCCGGGCTGGCAGCTGCTGAGCACGGGTAAGGCGTGGCGGTTGCCTGGCGCGGTGATGGGCTCGCGCGGCTTGCTGGCCGAGCGGCCGAGGCGCGCGGCTGGGCTGGCCCAGGAAGGAGAGAGGGGGAAGAGCGAGCGGGCCGCGGGAAAGAAAGGGCCATGTGGGCCGAAAGTGAGGGAGAGGAGGGTATGGAAGGAAATTTCCTTTTTCTTTTTCCAAATGGATTTCCAAAAGCATTTTCAAAGGATTTTTTTTTTATTTCAATTCAAATTATAGTCAAAGTCAATCATTACAAAAACAAATGTGCAGTAGCATGAATGCATCAACATGTTTCTATACTTATGATTGATTTTAATTCCACAAAAATTATTAATTTCCTATATTTGAGTGCACACAATATAACATAAATAAATCAAATTTACTATTTTAAAAGATTGCAAATATTAGGGTGTTACAGTCGTATGGCAACGGTGGAGAAGAAGGGGATGGCCACGCCGGACTAGGTGGTCACGGCGACGCGGGACAAGCACTTCACGGACACGGCACCAGCTTGATCTCCTCCTTCAGCATGGGAAGCGAGGTCGTCGTCTTCGTGTCCTTGTCCATTGGAAGCGAGATCACTTGCTTTGTCTTCTCTTTGGGCATGGAAGATGAGTTGCAGTTGTCCATGGAGTCTGGCGTGAAAGAGAGGGAGAGAAACAAAGCTACTGCACGTGCCAGACTCAGATGTCATGCATATGTACATAGAAACAAAGCTACGGAGTATCAATCGTTCTGTTAAGAAAAAAAAATTCCTAAATCTAAGGGATTGGTTGGGGCATATGCTATATTTTGGAATTTTCTTTAGAAATCTATATGGCTTATATTAAGGAACGGAGGGAGTATTAGCTACTCACTCCGTTCCAAATTATAATTTGTTTGACCTTTTTGACCTCAAGTTTGACCACTCGTCTTATTCAAAAAAAATTATGCAAACATAGTCGAATTTAAGTCATTCTTGAAGAACTTTTGTTAATAAAGCAAGCCACAATAACAGAAGTGATATTTAGCACAAATTTTTCAATAAGATGAGTGATCAAGCTTGGGGTCAAAAAAGTCAAACGAACTATAATTTGGAACGGATTTAGTAGCTAACTATTAGCTACCTATTAGTTGGATGATGTTTGGATCCACATCTATTAGCCAGCTAGCAATTATTAGCAATTTCTGTTATTTCTGCACCTATTAGCTGCTATTATCTGATTTAGTCCAACTATTGAGAATGTGAGATAGTTGTTATCTAGGGTCCAGCTAACAATTAGGTAATCTATTGTCTATACTTGTTTGGATCCAAAAAGAGATAATTATTAGCAGATAACTATTATCTACACGGATTCAAACAGGACCTTAGACGACACTGACAAAAAAAAATTACCCCTACAACTGTTCCATAATCCCCACCTACTAACTTCATAACAAAAAATAAACCGGTTGCCCCTGCCTGTTAAAACAAATGAAAGGACTGAAGGCTAGTTTTACTCTCCATTTATGTCACCAACCGGGAGTGATTCATAAAGTATCATAGTTGTACACATTCAACACAAATGGCCAATGACTGAGTAAATAGGACGCAACTAAGGCCCCGTTTGGCACGGCTTCTGCCGGCTCCGGCTTATCTGACACCGACACTGTAGCACGAAGCCGGTTTTCAGATAAGCCTAGTGAGACAGTGTCGGTGTTAGATAAGCCGGAGCCGGCAGAAGCCGTGCCAAACGGGGCCTAAATACGAAGGTAAATGCTTCATTCCAGACACGCGTGTGAAGAGGATGCTTTGGCAACCATGCACTAGAGAAGAGACAAAGAAGATAAATCAAACTCATCATAGCCGGGGACGACGAGTTTGTGAAAGGACCTTGGATGCTGCCTAGAGGGGGCGTGAATAGGCGTTTCTGAAAATTAACACCTTTAAAAGCGGAAACTATTACTAATGGTAGTTTCCAAAATGGAAACTCCATATTAAGAGTAATACCACCCTCACAAGTTAGACACAGAGTATACAAGGTATAAAGAATATATCTAGAAGCTACAACCCTGCAACACAAAGTTAGAACAGATAACAAATATATTCTGCACATACAGGAAATACCGGACGTGTCCGGTATGTATACCGAACGTGTCCGGTATGCACGGTTTCTGCAAAGCAGCCCTAAACTTGCTCCTTTTGATTTCTATCTTCAAACCAAACTACAGGTATCTACTAGAGATGGCAATATACACAGAGAACCTACACAAGAGCTAGAACAACACAAATATCGAATGAAATGCGAATTGAGATACGATATTTGTTTTACCGAAGTTCGGACTCGTTTGAGTCATACTCTCCGTTGAGGGGGCTGCTGGCGACCCAGCGAAGGTCAGCCCTAGAAGGTACCACGAAGGTCACTCTAGCAGGAGTCTTTTCCAACTCCTTTTCCTCCATCCACTAGTTGATTATGAGGCGGCGGAATCGACCGTTACAAACTTTCCGAGGCACACCACAATCTCTCGGGTGCTCTCCGGCGACGCCTAGTCATCTAGGACCGAAGAGTCCAAGAGTAACAAATGCAAATCATGAAATAGACAATATGCACAAGTGCTCAAGTGGTGGCTTGCTCTCTTTTTTAAATTCTCTCTTAACCCACAAATGAATTTGGCAATTAGATGAATCACTCACTAAGAGAGGGTTTGGGAGAGTTGGCAAAGCTCAAAAACATGCTAGAGGATCAGCAGAATCAGCAGCCTCCAAAGGTGGAGGCTTGGAGTTATTTATATTCCCCTTGAAAAAACTAGCCGTTTTATAGCCGTTGCCATACCGGACCAGACACGTCCGGTATGACTTACACTGCGCCAACGGTAACTGAGTTACAGTGTGTGAGGTGTCAGAACTCCAGATGCATGCCGAAACTCCTGACCGTCGGAAACTCCTGACTCACGTAAGAACTCCCGACCCTCAAGGCATTTGAAAACTAGCTGTTGGCCTCTGGCCGTCCATACTGAACACGTCCAGTACGACCACCATAGTGAAATCTCCAAGTTAGTTAAGCGCGAGACGTCAAAACTCCCGACCATGGACAGAAATCCCGACCGTCGGAACTCCTGACTCACGTCGGAACTCCCGATGAACCAACCTAAGAACATCAAGAATTTTATCATGGCTGGGCACATACCGGACACGTCCTGTATCAATATCGGACACGTCTGGTATTACCAGACTAGCAAAACAAGTTTGCCCTTTTGTCTCTCAAACACTCTAAAAACTCACATAGCTTGGCTTGAGCACTTATGAAACATTATCTATCAACATGATGCATCCCTCTTAATAGTACAACATTCCAATTAACTCAAATTTAAAAGTATAACGAATTTAAGCATTTTGAGTTGATCTCTTTCAACTGAAGCCGTGTATTCCAATCTTCATCAAGTGATGGTGCCAACATGTCAACTTTGATCTTTTTCACTTGAGCATAGCCATCTTGAGCACGTGACTTGATTCCATTCATTAAATATGAATAAATCCAAATGCATCAAGTCACTTTCAACACTTTGTCCAATATAGATTGGATCCTCCACATCAATATGACCATCATAGCTTGATTAGTACCTCAACTAAATGCAAGTACTTTCTTCTTCACCCTAGCTAGGTTCTTCGGCCGCAAAGCTGTCGCTTGCCCTTCACCCTTGCTTAGTACCTCGAAGCCTTTCCTTTCTAGCTTCACCATTTCAAGCCATCAAGTCACATCTTGTGTTGAATCATCCATTCATTTGTATTGTCATCTTTTTAATTTTAATTTAGCAAGCTTCAAATATGAGACCATTCTATATGCAATCCCGCATGTCTCATCAACTAGTTTTTACTGGACTTGCTTTCACATAGTACATGGAAATCCCACAATAAATAAGCCTTTGCATGAATTCCATTGGCATTGTTGTCTTGTGCTTGAACTAGATTGTTTATACAACAACACATCATTTTGGCTTTTATTAAGTACCTGTGAGATAATCTATTACCTGTCCACACTTAGCAAACGGGTTAGACCTTTAATCACGTTGTCATTCAATCATCCAAAACCCACTAAAGGGCTAGATGCACTTTCAATCTCCCCCTTTTTGGTGGTTGATGACAACTTGATTAAAGCTTATAAAAGAATATAAATATTTAAGTTTTTGGGTTCAATGATTTATGAGAGGCCCCCCTTAATATGTGCTTATGATTAGAATTCACAAAATGACCTCAAATGTCAATTGCACACACTAAAACATATAGAAGACTCCCCCTAAATCATTGCATCCATGGGGTGCATGTGTGTACGACAAAGTAAAACCGTGATGCATAGACAAGATATATCCCATAAGAATAAATATAAAGACATCACATCAAATATTTTCATTCTAGCATGCATAGTTGTTATGAAAATAAATACAACACATGTATGTCACACATAGCACTCATTACACATTTTCTCTAGTCTACAAGCCACTGATATATAAATAAAGATCATGTCTCAAGAGATACATAGATAAAGCATAAGTAAGTCTCATCTCTCACATGATACAATCTATCTCAAACTCAAGATACATCGATGAAGCTCAAGAAACTATAGCCTACAGTACATATCTTCAGATACAAAGATAAGCAAAAGAAACAAATATCCTGAAGCTTTGATCAGTCTCTCTCCCCCTTTGTCATCTATCACCACAAAGGTCCAACAATGACATACTAAGGACAAAGGGACTACAAGTTATCTCTGAAAGCTGTGATCACTCATCACCATCTTCATCTGCACCAACATCCTCATCATCTGAGCGTGGAGCACCGGCTAGACGAGAACCACCCGTAGCAGACAGGTCATAGCCACCACACCCGTAGTAGCCGAAGCCACCGGTGAGGTCACTCCACCAGTCTGAAGCATACTCGTCTACAGCACTGGAACGTGGCTGAGAGTGAGTAGGCACACGAGCCTGTTGTGGTAAAGTGTTAGGGTGCTCTAGTGCCTGCTGCTGTCGCTTAAGAAACTCAACATACTCTCTGTCGTACCTGGCCTGCTGCTACTCCTCAGTCTTAGGCTCACTGGCTGCCTCATTTGATAATGGAGACCTAGGAGGATCAAACTCAAGTCTAGCAAAAATCTACTTCAAAGTCCGAGTGTCCTTCCTCCTAGCATCCCTCTCCTTCTACTGCCTGACTTGTATGTCCTTGCACATCCCAAAGATAGCACTGAACATCTTACAAATAGGAGAAGGAGGACTGCGGCGATGTGAAGAAGAACGTGAAGGAGCATGTGGTAGAGGGGAAGCTCCTCCTACTACTGCACCACCTGCTGGTGCATCTGCCTCTAGTGTTGCTGCTGCTCCTTCTGGTCCTGTTGGAGGTACACCAATCTTAGGTAGATTTGCAACTATCTTTAGGGCCTTATGTATCTTGTCATACTTAAAGGTATGCCCTATGACCTTCTCAATCATGTGCATAATATAGGGAGCAAAATGACAGCCCTTGAGGGGCCTCTCGCCAATGCTCCTAATCTCGCACCATATGAAGTTAAAGACGCTAAAGGGCCGTGCACCTAGAGCCATCCTATAGAGCAAGTTCCTAGAGTAATCTACAATGTTTCCCTTGTCTCCACCCTTGCAGTCAATGGTCTTCCTGAACATCCTATCCAGGTATCTATAGGTAGGGTGAAGACCTAGAACCTTCCCCACTGCTCCTCTCTCACCTCCTGGTGGATACATGTAGGCGAGCTGCTCTGGAGGCAACACCTAGTCTATGTGGATCCTGTCTTTCTGAAGATCATCATCTGAGAAGCCAAGTAGAGCTGCAAAAGCATCATAATCAACACTGTACCACAGGCCCTCAAGCATCCAGTGCATACACCTCTCATCCTCAACATACAGAGTGGCATAGAATTGAGCAATCACCTCTATGTTCCAGTCATGCTGGAACTCCATGATCTCATATACCCCTATATGCTCACAAATAGCAATAGCATGATCAATGGAGGACTTCTACAAATCTTTGATGTACTGCCAGTCAATCCACTAAGACCTAGCAATCACAGGGTTCCTGGTGAGGATCACACTGGTGTAGAAGTCCATATGAAAGGTTGTCTGAAATCGATGATCAAATTGAACCCTAGGCAAGCCCCTTGGATCAATTCTCCTCTCATCTTTGGCCCTTCTAGTCATGCCTTTCTCTCGATAGTCAACTCTAGAAACATAAGAGGGTACACTAGGTGGATGTGTCTCAAGTAATCCATAGTGCATACCCTGGCCTAGCTGATGCTGAGCTAGAGGTACTGGCTCCTCCTCAATCTCCTACTCATCATCTGAGCTGCCATTATCTGAACCTCTATCAGTGCTCTTCCTCTTTCTGGTACTGGGCTCCACTCTATACTCCTCTATATCTGTGTTAGAGGAAGAACTGTTGTCTCCCTCTTTGTACTGTGGAGCACCCTTAGTAGATCTAAAGAGTCCCCTACTGCTGACTGTATCTGAGATGCATGTCCTGCATTGCCTTCTTGTATTTCTCTAGTGCTAGATCATGCCTGTGCTTGGACCTAGGCTCCTGTCTTCCACTCATGGCTATTGTTCTGTATCCAAAGATTTGCAAGGAATTTTAGATACATGCCCAAACAATATTTCTTATATCATCATCCATATATATATACAATTATTTATCCAAAATCTCGCAATCACCTATCCCAACCATGGTCAAGGTTTGCAAAATTAATTTGGACAAACAATCATACATAAAGGGACAATAATCAATGAGTATTGAGTTGAGGCTACAGCTGAACCTGCACTGCTGGCTCATACCGGTCATGTCCGGTATGAATACCGGACACTTCCGGTATAAGTACACAGCAACCCTAATTAGGGGCTCACACTCAATCTCATCTCCAATTCAATCCAAACTTTAGGCATTGCTTCTAGACAGGTAATGTAGCATCTCTACCGAAGGGATTTCAAAATCATGCCCTAACCACTTAGATTGGAAGAGGTCCGGGATTAGGGTACCTTGAGAGAGAATGAAGACGCGATTGGAAAACCAAGTCCCGGAGCCTTCGATCTTGATGCAAAGATCCAATCTCCCTCTCTTCTTTTTCTCGATGGAATCACTCAATCACCAATGCGGTGGAACAACGGTGGCGGCGTCGGCTTGGAGGAGAGAAAACAGAGATAGAGGACCAGGGCCGAAGTGGTACCAGCCATTTTATAACCCCGCTCATACCAGACACATCCGATATGCATACCGGACATGTCCGATATTTTCGGGCTGGCTGTTTTTGTTCCAAACTTCATTCACTTAATTCCAATCCCCTTCTCTTTCATTTCTTGATCCAAAAACATGTATGTCCTTGATCCAAATAAGGTGTAATTACTTTTCTTATCTAAATGCCAAGAGTATCACTTCTCTTTTCCAAATATTTGGCATATATAGATATTGATTACTTCAGAGAGATATTGTGAGACATAGTAGATTGTGGACTTAAGAAATCCATGTCATGTGTAATTAGCCAATCAAACAATCAAGGAGAGCTATAATTATCACATAACAAGGCTAGGTCACAAAGACCAAGATTCAAATAGTTTTTCAAATTCACACCACCTACACATGCTAGTTATGGGTTTTGAAAAACATCGCTCCTATGTCACACAAATGCACATTCTAATATATAAAGGGCCTTAGATGCACTTTCAATGCATGTATGTAAAAACATACCTTTGCCTTGAGCCCATAAGAATACCACTAAGAAGATACATAGCATGATAATCTTTATGTTGACCTTAATTGCCAAATAATCATGCTAGATACGAAATCAATTTTTCATCCAAAGGACTACAAAAGAATGCTAGATAAATTTGTTAGTCCACAAGGTGCAAAATAGAAACTGAGCTCCCCGTAAATAAGTGCGTTAAGTAATTTGAATGACTTTTATCTAGCACTTTATTCTATTAAGAATTTGAGAGTCAATTTTCTATTTTGAACCACAACCAAATAATTTGCCATATTTAAATTTGAGTTCAAGAGATGCTCATAATCCACTTAGATTTGGTAAACCACAAGCTTCTTAGTAAAATGTGGATATATGAAGATATATGGATCAAAGACTTAGTTGCAATCTTATTAGTGTTCTGGTTCCTGCAATACTGGACACGTCTGGTAGGTATACCGGACACATCCAGAATACGTAGAACAGAAACACTTTCTTTCTGTCCCCGGCCATATCGGACACGTCCGATAGTAATACCGGACACGTCCGATAGGTGCAGGATAGAAACAAATAACCCGCTGCTTGTGATTCTTCGTTTTAGCTGTAGTATTTATTTTATGCCCTGCATCTCAACAAATAAATTGCTCTACTAGAGAGCCATTAAAATCATCATATGGCAAAATAAAATACTTTTCAATTGAATCTAATTAGCCACTTTCAATATTTCACAAATATGCCTATTTGTGAAGTATTGAACACAAAACGAACAAAGTGGCTATCCTATAAGGTTTAGGTACTTGTTACCAATGGTGAGGATGAAATAGATGATATATTCATTGAATTATCTTTGGGTCAACCATATAAGAGATTATGATAAGAATTAGTTGATAGATTGAGTGAATATTTTATATTTACTTGCTCAACCACCCCGAAGCCTTCATCTCATCACCAAGTAGCTACTTCATTAACCTAAGCACACTTTGGTACCCAACTCTTGTTGGGTCCTTTTGGGTTAGTCAACAAGGGCTTAGGCACCCAAATGGCTTTAGCACTAGTTTGTGGTGAACACGTCACCTTGCTAGTGTTAACTCCATTTGTGGTCTTCCTAAGCATATCATTATAAACAAATGTGTTTGGCTTAAGAGTGTTACCATTTGGGCATTCATAGCTTAAATGCCCTTTCTTCTACAAGCATAGCATATGCGGCCTTTGTTTGCTCTATGCTTGTTTTGCTTGTATGGACATCTATCAACCTTGTGGCCCTTCTCATTGCATCCATAGCATCTTCTTGTTAAAACTTGGGCTTCCTTTATTGCCTCTTTGTATATTGGGCATTTCTTGGTAGGATGCCCCAAATTCTTGCTCATGAGACAAGCGCTTTGTCCATCACTTTTCTTTTGGTTGGCCAACTTGTTTGAGGCCTTTTGTTCGTCCGCTTCACACTTGTTGGCCCAACTCTTGTGTGGACACATAGCCCACTCATGTCCATACAATCCACAACCATAGCACATCCTTTTTCCATGTTTCTTGCTCTTGGTTGTGTTGGCCTTGCTTAAAATGTGATTCTTTTGTTAGGCTTTGGAGGAAGCAAGGTTTGAACCCTTCTCAAGCTTCGTCACCATGTTATCATGGTTATCCTGAGAAGGTTGTGCTTTCTCCTTACCCTTCAACTGAATCACATCTTTCTTTATCCTTTTCACCTCTTCTTTGAGCTCTATGTTTTCTATAAGATTTAACTCAATCAAAGATTGGCTTGCTTGAGGAGCACACTCATTAGTACAAGAAATATTTAATTGAGATGGTGTACTAGTGAGTGAATGTGTAAGAGGTTGAGAAAATTTTACCGATGTGATCACAACCTCATGAGCTACCTCAAGCATGATGCTTGATTCTATTACTTCCTCATGAGAGCACTTTAGATGAACATAGTTTGCTTGTTGCATATTATACTTGTTTGATAGTTCATCTAGCCTTGCCTTGAGCTCAAAGTTTTCCTTCTCTAGCTGTGAAACACTAGAAGAGGAGTTGGTAACTAAAGCATGCTCAAATGACAATTTTTCATACCTTTCACTTAGAGCCTTTAGTTCTTCCATCTTGGAGATGAGAAATAATTCTTGCTTTTGAAGTGATTGCTCTTGCTTCTCAATCTCTTCTTCAAGCTCATCATTCTTTTCAACTATCTTCATGATTATGAACTTGTCCTTGCGGTTGAGATGATCAAGGTTGTAGTTGTCTTCAACTTCAACATCACTCTTATCTTGATCATCCACTTGTGCTTTCTCCTTTTCTTGATATTTCTTGTTACTCTTCTTCTTGCTTTTCTTGGCCATGAGACACAAGTGATGAGTATCATGAGATACTGAGATTGACTCATCACTTGGTCGCCACCGGGCTTGAGCCTCATCATCACAGACAACCTGTTGTCCTGCTGCCATGGCCATACCAGACACATCCGGTAGGCATACCGGACACGTTCGATATGTGTAGGCAGATAGTAGGTCATGCACTGCTTGCACTTCTTGCTCCGGCTCGGCGCTCTTGAGGTCTTGTGAGGCTTCTTCATTGCATGAAGGCATAATGGACAAATTTTCCATTGACTCGATCTCAAGTGCATCATCACATTTGGATTTTCCATATAACTCAACAAGCCTAGTCCAAATGAGATGAGCACTCTCCGGAGGTGGTTGTTCATTGAAGATTGCCTCATCTTGAACCTCTACACTTAATGTACTCAAAATGACATTAATAGCTTGAGCATTGAGTTGCACACATATCTCTTCCTCTTTTGACAAATTTTTGTAGTTGCTCCAATCAACTATAGGAAGAGGTATTCTTGCATCCACAATATGCTCAACAAGAGGACTAATATCTCTAAAAGCATTGAGTACATGAATTGACCAAGGTAGAAAGTTTGAAACATCATTTTGGAGAAGCACCGGCTCCAACTTGATAGACGTCGACATCCTTTTCTCACGGCAGTGAAGCTTTAGGTGAGAACCTGGGTCTAATACCAATTGAAAGGACCTTGGATGCCGCCTAGAGGGGGGTGAATAGGTGTTTCTAGAAATTAACACCCTTAAATGCGGAAACTATTAGTAAAGGTCCAAATTAAGAGTAATACCACCCCTCATAAGTTAGACACAGAGTATATAAGGTATAAAGAATATATCTAGAAGCTATAACCCTGCAACACAAAGTTAGAACAGAAAACAAATATATTCTACATTGACAGGAAATACCGAACGTGTTCGGTATGCACGGTTTCTGCAGAGCAGCCCCAAACTTGCTCACTTCAATTTCTATCTTCAAACCAAACTATAGGTATCTACTAGAGATAACAATATACACAGAGAACCTACACAAGAGCTAGAGCAACACAAATATCGAATGAAATGTGAATTGAGACATGATATTTGTTTTACCAAAGTTGAGACTCGTTCGAGTCCTACTCTTCATTGAGGGGGCTACGGGCAACCCAGCGAAGGTCAGCCCTAGAGGGTACCACGAAGGTCACTCTAGCCGGAGTCTTTTCCAACTCCTTTTCCTCCTTCCACTAGTTGATTCTGAGGCGACGGAATCGACCATTACAAACTTTCCGAGGCACACCACAATCTCTCGGGTGCTCTCCAGCGACGCCTAGCCATCTAGGATCGAAGAGTCCAAGAGTAACAAATGCAAATCATGAAATAGACAATATGAACCAGTGCTCAAGTGGTGGCTTGCTCTCTTTTTCAAATTCTCTCTTAACCCACAAATGAATTTGGCAATTAGATGAATCACTCACTAAGAGAGGGTTTGGGAGAGTTGGCAAAGCTCAAAAACGTGCTAGAGGATCAACAGAATCAGCAGCCTCCAAAGATGAAGGCTTGGGGTTATTTATAGCCCCCTTGGAAAAACTAGCCGTTTTATAGCCGTTGCCATAACAGACACGTCCAGTATGACTTACACTACGCCAATGGTAATTGAGTTATAGTGTGTGAGGTGTTGGAACTCTCGACGCATGTTGGAACTCCCGACCCTCAAGGCATTTGAAAACTAGCCATTGGCCTCTGGCCGTCCATGACCACCACAGTGAACTCTCCAAGTCAGTTAAGCACAAGACGTCAAAACTTCCGACAATGGCCGGAACTCCCGACCGTCGGAACTCCTGACTCACGTCGGAACTCCCGACGAACCAACCCAAGAACATCAAGAATTTTATCTTGGCTGGGCACATACCGGACATCCGGTATTGCCAGACCAGCAAAACAAGTTAGCTCTTTTGTCTCTCAAACACTCTAAAAACTCACATGGGTTGGCTTGAGCACTTATGAAACATTATCTATCAACATGATGCATCCCTCTTAATAGTACGTCATTCCTATTAACTCAAATTTAAAAGTATAATGAATTTAAACCTTTTGAGTTGATCTCTTTCAACCGAAGCCGTGTATTCCAATCTTCATCAAGTGAGGGTGCCAACATGTCAACTTTGATCTTTTTCACTTGAGCATAGCCATCTTGAGCACGTGACTTGATTCCATTCATTAAATATGAATAACTCCAAATGCATCAAGTCACTTTCAACACTTTGTCCAATATAGATTTGATCCTCCACATCAATATGACCATCATAGCTTGATTAATACCTCAACTAAATGCAAGTACTTTCTTCTTCACCCTAGATAGGTTCTTCGGCCGTCAAGCTATTGCTTGCCATTCACCCTTGCTTAGTACCTCGAAGCCTTTCCTTGCTATCTTCACCATCTCAAGCCATCAAGTCACATCTTGTGTTGAATCATCCATTCATTTGTATTGTCGTCTTTTTAATTTTAATTTAGCAAGCTTCAAATATGAGACCATTCCATATGCAATCCCTCATGTCTCATCAACTAGTTTTTACCGGGCTTGCTTTCACATAGTACATGGAAATCCCACAATAAATAAGCCTCTGCATGAATTCTATTTGCATTGTTGTCTTGTGCTTGAACTAGATTGTTTATACAACAACACATCATTTTGGCTTTTATTAAATACCTGTGAGATAACCTATTACCTGTCCACACTTAGCAAACGGGTGAGACCTTTAATCATGTTGTCATTCAATCATCCAAAACCCACTACAGGGCTAGATGCACTTTCAGTTTGCCGCCATTAGTGTTCGGGGCTTAGGGGGGTGGTTAGGAGGGTTTCCATGGCTATGGACTTAGAAGGAGGGCTTACGGGAAGGCAGCCCACAAGGTCGGTGGGAGAGGCTAGTTGGATGGTGCTAGCAGCAGGGAATAAACCGATGAACAAGAAGGAGGGGACTAGGCTTAGCCTCGGGGGCACTTGGCCAGAGAAAGAGAAACATGCTAAATTTAGCGGGGGTGGCGGTGGTGCGGGAGTCAAGAACACTTGGTCAGAGAAGAAGAAATGGGCATCAATTTAGCAAGGAAGATGGTAGGGTGGAGGTAACGGCATGAGCACTGCTGGAGCCAAGCAGGGTTGCAGTGGGGGAGTGGGTGGGTTAAAGGGTGCGTGCCCACTATATCCTTTGGCTGCGCCAAAAAACAAAAGCTTGGTAATGAACCCATATGACCACTAATTCGAATTGTGAGGCTCTTGATAGTTGGTCTTAAGGTAGAGTACGTTGCCGAATTTAACTTGTGCTAGATCGAGCCCATGTTTGATCACCTTGCCTTCTATCTAAGATATGATTGTGTGTAGTGAACAAAATCCCTAGCATGTCATGTGTTACCCAAATTTGTTTGATCATAACTACTTTATGCAACTTCACTTACCCAAATTTGTTATCGTTGCGTGCTTTCATAGAAAACTATGTAGCATTTGTAGATTAAGTCTATCTTTTATACTCACGGTGCTATCATTAAATTACTTTTGCAAATTAAGAATCATGTGTTCACTCTTCATTCCTATATTTCACACCCGGAGTGGTAGGTGTTGTATGGTACTCTTCTCCGTCAAACAATGGTAATCATATTAGAATCTATTTCATACAATTTGCTAATTATTGGTCAAAATTTATAAAGTTTGACTTTTCCTCTAGTCTAATACGAATACCATTTTTGTATGGAGGGAGTAGAATAGTGGGTCTGGCATGACCACTATTTTCTGTAACTTAGACTTGTTGTGAGACTATTGGAAAGTAGAACCTAGTATATTTCGAATTTTGAAATAGTGAAGTAATTTCCTTTTATCTAAGTTTCGTCCTTGTGGCGTTCAATGTGCATGTTCTACAACCATATAATTGTGAGTGAGGTGTACGTGGTGTATCTCAAGGACTATCGGATTGATTAGATTGAACTGAGCTGAGTTTGAGCCAATTAAGAGTAATGACTTGGTTTAGATTAATTAATGACAATCATTTCTTATAGCGGTGCATAGATATGGCATATTATCAAGGGAGCTGACATATTTCGAAGTCCCAAGATGTGAGCAAGGTCTTAGTCGTGCACCAGTGGATGTTAAAAAAGTCCCCACGACGTAGAAAACTTCCACGCTTGAAAAGATCGCCAACAACCATGGCAGTATTGAAACGGATATGATGATAGCTTGACATGCATTTTTATATTTAAACTTCGTCGTAATTCATGAACTTACTGTGATTCAGTTGGGTAGATGCTCTATGGGATTGAATAATATATATACATCCGGTTTTAATTTATATGTCTCCAACACGACTTGTTTATCGACAGCGTTGTGTTATGACCTTGTCAACTGAACTAAAAATTACAAGCGCCTTAGCTTGTAAAACGAAAAATTCAACTTGGAAAATTTAGAACCCGCTATTGTGTGCAACTTGGAAAACACATGTTGTGTGCAACTTGGAAAACGAAAAATTCAATCGATCGTCATGATAATTTTACACAAGCAACTAGCTAGGCAAATTGTGCACTACGTACCTAATTTGCTGGACGAATCATCGAAAGAACCAGAAACGACTAGACCCTACCAGAGATTAATTTGGTCAGAACAGAGTTTGGCTGCGGGAGCAACCATTACAAGAGACGCAAGAGTTCTTTGAAACTGCAGTCCAACCAAATGTACTTAGCCTTTTAGGACGCTCAGCTCAGCACAAAACGTAGCACCATCCACCATCCAGTGTGTGTGTCGGACAATTCTTCTCAACACTGTACAAAGTCTCCCTTGCTTCCCATTTTACCCTTTTCAATTTTTTAGATCTTTTGCTCCTAAGTAGCACCCTGGTCTAAGTTCCGAAGCATTTGCTCCAAATAATCACCATCATCTTCGTCCTGGACACGTGCATTGTCGTCATTTCCACCTTCACCTACACTCTCACCATCCCCACTACCACCACCTTATTCGTGGCCACCTATTCAAGCATTAAGTTCAACTATTCATGGGTCCATGTAAATGCCCCGATGAGGAAGAAAGAGGTTGTTGTATATTTCTAGAGCATTAGTAGAGGCGGTTATATACAAATACATCTTTAGAGGCGGCTGGTAATCTAATGATATGTTTGTGAATGAGGCTAGCTTAGTGGTGCCCAAGGGCCAACATAAAAAGCCGGCGCCTCTACAAATCGATTTAGTGGTACTGTATACACTATGTCTAGATATATAATAAAATTTATGTATCTAAAAAAAGTTAAAACGACATACAATATAATCTAGTCATATATGTACACAGTTTAGATCTATAAATTTGTACATATATGAGTACATATATTCCTTTATTTCCCATTGGTAGTATGAGTATGTAGTAGGTGATGACATTTTCAAGCTAAGTGTGGCTAGTTGCTAGGTTTTAATCGTCCACCAATGGGAAACAGAGGACAGAGGACTGACGGATGTTATCGGTTAGCCAAATCCATATATATGAAGAAGAGTAGGATGCAACATTGGAAAAAAGGAAAAACTCGCTCGATCGTCACAATGGCATACGACACACTCGGAATTGATCCGGCCGTTGTTTGTCCGTCGTGGAGTATACACGTGTTGCTAAACGCATGCATACAGCCAACTATATGCAAGTTGCACATCTTTTTTTCTTTATTTTTTTGGGTCTCCGCCTCAATTTATTAGTAGTAAGACTTTGATCGAGCGAGACTTTCATATAGAACTACAAGTCTCCTCTTGATCGATGGTTACATTATATTTGACGACATGCATGTGATGTGGACATATAGATAAGTTTTATCCATGTGTCAATCGTCTTGTACGCATGGACATGTATGGTATAGAATATGGAATTTATACAAAATATTTAGCTCTTGTATGGATTCATTATCTGCTAATAATTAGTTGGCTAATAGCTCATATCTAATATTAGCTACTCACTCCGTTCCAAATTATAATTTGTTTGACTTTTTTGACCCCAAGTTTGACCACTCGTCTTATTCAAAAAATGTATGCAAACATAGTCAAATTTAAGTCATTCTTGAAGAACTTTTGTTAATAAAGCAAGCCACAATAAAAGAAGTGATATTTAGCACAAATTTTTGAATAAGATGAGGGATCAAACTTGGGGTCAAAAAAGTCAAACGAACTATAATTTAAAACGGATTTAATAGCTAACTATTAGCTACCTATTAGTTGGATGATGTTTGGATCCACATCTATTAGCCAGCTAGCAATTATTAACAATTTCTGTTATTTTTGCACCTATTAGCTGCTATTATCTGATTTAGTCCAACTATTGAGAATTTGAGATAGCTGTTATCTAGGGTCCAGCTAACAATTAGGTAATCTATTGTCTATACTTGTTTGGATCCATAAAGAGATAATTATTAGCAGATAACTACTATCTACACGGATTCAAACAGGACCTTAGACGACACTGACAAAAAAATTACCCCTACAACTGTTCCATAATCCCCACCAACTAACTTCATAACCAAAAATAAACCGGTTGCCCCTGCCTGTTAAAACAAATGAAAGGACTGAAGGCTAGTTTTACTCTCCATTTATGTCACCAACCGGGAGTGATTCATAAAGTGTCATAGTTGTACACATTCAACACAAATGGCCAATGACTGAGTAAATAGGACGCAACTAAATACGAAGGTAAATGCTTCTTTCCAGACACGCGTGTGAAGAGGATGCTTTGGCAACCATGCACTAGAGAAGAGACAGAGAAGATAAATCAAACTCATCATAGCTGGGGACGACGAGTTTGTGAAAAGATCTTGGATGCCGCCTAGAGGGGGCGTGATTAGGCGTTTCTAAAAATTAACACCTTTAAAAGCGGAAACTATTACTAATGGTAGTTTCCAAAATGGAAACTCCATATTAAGAGTAATACCACCCTCACAAGTTAGACACAGAGTATACAAGGTATAAAGAATATATCTAGAAGCTATAACCCTACAACACAAAGTTAGAACAGATAACAAATATATTCTGCACAGACAGGAAATACCGGACGTGTCTGGTATGTATACCGAACGTGTCCGGTATGCTCGGTTTCTGCAGAGCAGCCCCAAACTTGCTCCTTTCAATTTCTATCTTCAAACCAAACTGCAGGTATCTACTGGAGATGACAATATACACAGAGAACCTGCACAAGAGCTAGAACAACACAAATATCGAATGAAATGCGAATTGAGACACGATATTTGTATTACCGAAGTTCGGACTCGTTCGAGTCCTACTCTCCGTTGAGGGGGCTGCTGGCGACCCAGCGAAGGTCAGCCCTAGAGGGTACCACGAAGGTCACTCCAGCCGGAGTCCTTTCCAACTCCTTTTCCTCCATCCACTAGTTGATTCTGAGGCGGCGGAATCGACCGTTACAAACTTTCCGAGGCACACCACAATCTCTCGGGTGCTCTCCGGCGACGCCTAGCTATCTAGGACCGAAGAGTCCAAGAGTAACAAATGCAAATCACAAAATAGACAATATGCACAAGTGCTCAAGTGGTGGCTTGCTCTCTTTTTTAAATTTTCTCCTAACCCACAAATGAATTTGGCAATTAGATGAATCACTCACTAAGAGAGGGTTTGGGAGAGTTGGCAAAGCTCAAAAACATGCTAGAGGATCAGCAGAATCAGCAGCCTCCAAAGGTGAAGGCTTGGAGTTATTTATAGCCCCCTTGGAAAAACTAGCCGTTTTATAGCCGTTGCTATACTGGACCGAACACGTCCGGTATGACTTACACTGCGCCAACGGTAACTGAGTTATAGTGTGTGAGGTGTCGGAATTCCCGACGCATGCCAAAACTCCTGACCGTCGGAACTCCTGACTCACGTCAGAACTCCCGACCCTCAAGGCATTTGAAAACTAGCCGTTGGCCTCTTGCCGTCCATACCGGACACGTCCGGTATGACCACCACAGTGAAATCTCCAAGTTAGTTAAGCGCGAGACGTGGAAACTCTCGACCATGGACGAAAATCCCGACCGTCGGAACTCCTGACTCGCGTCGGAACTACCGATGAATCAACCTAAGAACATCAAGAATTTTATCATGGCTGGGCACATACCGGACACGTCCAGTATCAATATTGGACACGTCCGGTATTACCAGACCAGCAAAACAAGTTAGCTCTTTTGTCTCTCAAACACTCTAAAAACTCACAAGGGTTGGTTTGAGCACTTATGAAACATTATCTATCAACATGATGCATCCCTCTTAATAGTACTTCATTCCTATTAACTCAAATTTAAAAGTATAACGAATTTAAACCTTTTGAGTTGATCTCTTTCAACCGAAGCCGTGTATTCCAATCTTCATCAAGTGAGGGTGCCAACATGTCAACTTTGATCTTTTTCACTTGAGCATAGCCATCTTGAGCACGTGACTTGATTCCATTCATTAAATATGAATAACTCCAAATGCATCAAGTCACTTTCAACACTTTGTCCAATATAGATTGGATCCTCCACATCAATATGACCATCATAGCTTGATTAGTACCTCAACTAAATGCAAGTACTTTCTTCTTCACCCTAGCTAGGTTCTTCGGGCACCAAGCTATCACTTGCCCTTCACCCTTACTTAGTACTTCGAAGCCTTTCCTTTCTATCTTCACCATCTCAAGCCATCAAGTCACATCTTGTGTTGAATCATCCATTCATTTGTATTGTCATCTTTTTTATTTCAATTTAGCAAGCTTCAAATATGAGACCATTCTATATGCAATCCCTCATGTCTCATCAACTAGTTTTTACTGGGCTTGCTTTCACATAGTACATGGAAATCCCACAATAAATAAGCCTTTGCATGAATTCCATTTGTATTATTGTCTTGTGCTTGAACTAGATTGTTTATACAACAACACATCATTTTGGCTTTTATTAAGTACCTGTGAGTAACCTATTACCTGTCCACACTTAGCAAACGGGTTAGACCTTTAATCACATTGTCATTCAATCATCCAAAACCCACTAAAGGGCTAGATGCACTTTCAATCTCCCCATTTTTGGTGGTTGATGACAACTTGATTAAAGCTTATAAAAGAATATAAATATTTAAGCTTTTGGGTTCAATGATTTATGAGAGGCTCCCCCTTAATATGTGCTTATGATTAGAATTCACAAAATGACCTCAAATGTCAATTGCACACACTAAAACATATAGAAGACTCCCCCTAAATCATTGCATCCGTGGGGTGCATGTGTGTGTGACAAAGTAAAACCGTGATGCATAGACAAGATATATCCCATAAGAATAAATATAAAGGCATCACATCAAATATTTTCATTCTAGCATGCATAGTCGTTATGAAAATAAATACAACACATGTATGTCACACATAGCACTCATTACACATTTTCTCTAGTCTACAAGCCACTGATATATAAATAAAGATCATGTCTCAAGAGATACATAGATAAAGCATAAGTAAGTCTCATCTCTCACATGATACAATCTATCTCAAACTTAAGATACATCAATGAAGCTCAAGAAACTACATCCTGTAGTACATATCTTCAGATACAAAGATAAGCAAAAGAAACAAATATCCTAAAGCTTTGATCAGTCTCTCTCCCCGTTTGTCATCTATCACCACAAAGGTCCAACAATGGCATACTAAGGAAAAAGGGACTACAAGCTATCTCTGAAAGCTGTGATCACTCATCACCATCTTCATCTCCACCAACATCCTCATCATCTGAGCGTGGAGCACCAGCTAGACGAGAACCACCCGCACCAGACGGGTCATAGCCACCACACCCGTAGTAGCCGAAGCCACCGGTGAGGTCACTCCACCAGTCTGAAGCATACTCGTCTACAACACTAGGACGTGGCTGAGAGTGAGTAGGCACACGAGCCTGTAGTGGTAAAGTGTCAGGTTGCTCTGGTGCCTGCTACTGCTGCTACTGTTGCTGAAGAAACTTAGCATACTCTCTGTCATACCTGGCATGCTGCTACTCCTCAGTCTTAGGCTCACTGGCTGCCTCATCTGATAATGGAGACCTAGGAGGATCAAGCTCAAGCCTAGCAGAAATCTACTTCAAAGTCTGAGTGTCCTTCCTCCTAGCCTCCCTCTCCTTCTGCTGCCTGACTTGTATGTCCTTGCACATCCCAAACATAGCACTGAACATCTTACGAATAGGAGAAGGAGGACTACGGCGATGTAAAGAAGAACGTGAAGGAGCATGTGGTAGAGGGGAAGCTCCTCCTGCTGCTGCACCACCTGCTGGTGCATCTGCCTCTAGTGCTGCTGCTGCTCCTTCTGGTCCTACTGGAGGTACACCAATCTTAGGTAGATTTGCAACTATCTTTAGGGCCTTATGTACCTTGTCATACTTAAAGGTATGCCCTGTGACCTGCTCAATCATGTGCATAATATAGGGAGCAAAACGACAGCCCTTGAGGGGCCTCTCGCCAACGCTCCTGATCTCGCACCATATGAAGTCAAAGACGCTAAAGGGCCGTGCACCTAGAGCCATCCTATGGAGCAAGTTCCTAGAGTAATCTGCAATGTTGCCCTTGTCTCCACCCTTGCAGTCAATGGTCTTCCTGAACATCCTATCTAGGTATCTATATGTAGGTGAAGACCTAGAACCTTCCCCACTGCTCCTCTCTCACCTCCTGGTGGATACATGTAGGCGAGCTGCTCTGGAGGCAACACCTGCTCTATGTGGATCCTATCTTTCTGAAGATCATCATCTGAGAAGCCAAGTAGAGCTGCAAAAGCATCATAATCAACAATGTACCACTGGCCCTCAAGCATCCAATGCATACGCCTCTCATCCTCCTCAACATACAGAGTGGCATAGAATTGAGCAATCACCTCTGTGTTCCAGTCATGCTGGAACTCCATGATCTCATATACCCCTATATGCTCACAAATAGCAATAGCATGATCAATGCAAGACTTCTGCAAATCTCTGATATACTGCCAGTCAATCCACTAAGACCTGGCAATCATAGGGTTCCTGGTGAGGATCACACTGGTGTAGAAGTCCATATGAAAGGCTGTCTGAAATCGATGCAAAGAGGGAGACAACAGTTCTTTCTCTGACACAGATATAGAGGAGTATAGAGTGGAGCCTAGTACCAGAAAGAGGAAGAGCACTGATGAGTAGGAGATTGAGGAGGAGCCAGTACCTCTAGCTCAGCATCAGCTAGGCCAGGGTATGCACTATGGATTACTTGAGACACATCCACCTAGTGTACCCTCTTATGTTTCTAGAGTTGACTATCGAGGGAAAGGCATGACTAGAAGGGCCAAAGATGAGAGGATAATTGATGCAAGGGACTCCACAATCTCTCGGGTGCTCTCCAGCGACGCCTAGCCATCTAGGACCGAAGAGTCCAAGAGAAACAAATGCAAATCATGAAATAGACAATATGCACCAGTGCTCAAGTGGTGGCTTGCTCTCTTTTTCAAATTCTCTCTTAACCCATAAATAAATTTGGCAATTAGATGAATCACTCACTAAGAGAGGGTTTGGGAGAGTTGGCAAAGCTCAAAAACATCTAGAGGATCAACAGAATCAGTAGCCTCCAAAGGTGAAGGCTTGGGGTTATTTATAGTCCCCTTGAAAAAACTACCCGTTTTATAGCCATTGCCATAACGGACACGTCCGGTATGACTTACACTGCGCCAACGGTAATTGAGTTACAGTGTGTGAGGTGTCGGAACTCTCGACGCATGTTAGAACTCCCAACCATCGGAACTCCCGACTCACGTTGAAACTCCCGACCCTCAAGGCATTTGAAAACTAGCCATTGGCCTCTGGCCGTTTATGACCACCACAGTGAACTCTCCAAGTCAGTTAAGCGCAAGACATCAAAACTCCCAACCATGGTCGGAACTCCCGACGAACCAACCCAAGAACATCAAGAATTTTATCGTGGCTGGGCACATACCGGACATCCGGTATTGCCAAACCAGCAAAACAAGTTAGCTCTTTTGTCTCTCAAACACTCTAAAAACTCACATGGGTTACCTTGAGCACTTATAAAACATTATCTATCAACATGATGCATCCCTCTTAATAGTACGTCATTCCTATTAACTCAAATTTAAAAGTATAACAAATTTAAACCTTTTGAGTTGATCTCTTTCAACCGAAGCCGTGTATTCCAATCTTCATCAAGTGAGGGTGCCAACATGTCAACTTTGATCTTTTTCACTTGAGCATAGCCATCTTGAGCACGTGACTTGATTCCATTCATTAAATATGAATAACTCCAAATGCATCAAGTCACTTTCAACACTTTGTCCAATATAGATTTGATCCTCCACATCAATATGACCATCATAGCTTGATTAGTACCTCAACTAAATGCAAGTACTTTCTTCTTCACCCTAGCTAGGTTCTTTGGCCGTCAAGCCATCGCTTGTCATTCACCCTTACTTAGTACCTCGAAGCCTTTCCTTGCTATCTTCACCATCTCAAGCCATCAAGTCACATCTTGTGTTGAATCATCCATTCATTTGTATTGTCATCTTTTTAATTTTAATTTAGCAAGCTTCAAATATGAGACCATTCCATATGCAATCCCCCATGTCTCATCAACTAGTTTTTACCGGGCTTGCTTTCACATAGTACATGGAAATCCCATAATAAATAAGCCTTTGTATGAATTCCATTTGCATTGTTGTCTTGTGCTTGAACTAGATTGTTTATACAACAACACATCATTTTCGCTTTTATTAAATACCTGTGAGATAACCTATTACATGTCCACACTTAGCAAACGGGTTAGACCTTTAATCACGTTGTCATTCAATCATCCAAAACCCACTAAAGGGCTAGATGCACTTTCAGTTTGCCGCCATTAGTGTTCGGGGCTTAGGGGGGTGGTTAGGAGGGTTTCCATGGCTGTGGACTTAGAAGGAGGGCTTACGGGAAGGCAGCCCACAAGGTCGGTGGGAGAGGCCAGTTGGATGGTGCTGGCAACAGGGAATCAACCGATGAACAAGAAGGAGGGGACTAGGCTTAGCCTCAGGGGCGCATGGCCAGAGAAAGAGAAACATGCTAAATTTAGCGGGGGTGGCGGTGGTGTGGGAGTCAAGAACACTTGGTCAGAGAAGAAGAAATGGGCTTCAATTTAGCAAGGAAGATGGTAGGGTGGAGGTAACGGCATGAGCACTGCTGGAGCCAAGCAGGGTTACGGTGGGGGAGTGGGTGGGTTAAAGGGTGCGTGCCCACTATATCCTTTGGCCGCGCCAAAAAACAAAAGCTTGGTAATGAACCCATATGACCACTAATTCGAATTGTGAGGCTCTTGATAGTTGGTCTTAAGGTAGAGTACGTTGCCGAATTTAACTTGTGCTAGATCGAGCCCATGTTTGATCACCTTGCCTTCTATCTAAGATATGATTGTGTGTAGTGAATAAAATCCCTAGCACGTCATGTGTTACCCAAACTTGTTTGATCATAACTACTTTATGCAACTTCACTTACCCAAATTTGTTATCGTTGCGTGCTTTCATAGAAAACTATGTAGCATTTGTAGATTAAGTCTATCTTTTATACCCACGGTGCTATCATTAAATTACTTTTGCAAATTAAGAATCATGTGTTCACTGTTCATTCCTATATTTCACACCCGGAGTGGTAGGTGTTGTATGGTACTCTTCCACGCTTGAAAAGATCGCCAACAACCATGGCAGTATTGAAACGGATATGATGATAGCTTGACATGCATTTTTAGATTTAAACTTCATCGTAATTCATGAACTTACTGTGATTCAGTTGGGTAGATGCTCTATGGGATTGAATAATATATATACATCCGGTTTTAATTTATATGTCTCTAACACGACTTGTTTATCGACAGCGTTGTGTTATGACCTTGTCAACTGAACTAAAAATTACAAGCGCCTTAGCTTGTAAAACGTAAAATTCAACTTGGAAAATTTAGAACCCGCTATTGTGTGCAACTTGGAAAACACATGTTGTGTGCAACATGGAAAACGAAAAATTCAATCGATCGTCATGATAATTTTACACAAGCAACTAGCTAGGCAAATTGTGCACTACGTACTTAATTTGCTGGACGAATCATCGAAAGAACCATAAACGACTAGACGCTACTAGAGATTAATTTGGTCAGAACAGAGTTTGGCTGCGGGAGCAACTATTACAAGAGAGCAAGAGTTCTTTGAAACTGCAGTCCAACCAAATGTACTTAGCCTTTCAGGACGATCAGCTCAAGCACAAAACGTAGCACCATCCACCATCTAGTGTGTGTGTCGGACAATTCTTCTCAACACTGTACAAAGTATCCCTTGCTTCCCATTTTACCCTTTTCAATTTTTTAGATCTTTTGCTCCTAAGTAGCACCCTGGTCTAAGTGCCCAAGCATTTCCTCCAAATAATCACCATCATCTTCGTCCTGGACACGTGCATTGTCGTCATTTCCGCCACCTTCACCTACACTCTCACCATCCCCACTACCACCACCTTATTCGTGGCCACCTATTCAAGCATTAAGTTCAACTATTCATGGGTCCATGTAAATGCCCCAATGAGGAAGAAAGAGGTTGTTGTATATTTCTAGAGCATTAGTAGAGGCAGTTATATACAAATACATCTTTAGAGGTGGCTGGTAATCTAATGATATGTTTGTGAATGAGGCTAGCTTAGTGGGGCCCGAGGGCCAACATAAAAAGCCGGCGCCTCTACAAATCGATTTAGTGGTAGTGTATACACTATGTCTAGATATATAATAAAATTTATGTATCTAAAAAAAGTCAAAACGACATACAATCTAATCTAGTCATATTTGTACACAGTTTAGATCTATAAATTTGTATATATATGAGTACATATATTCCTCTATTTCCCATTGGTAGTACGAGTATGTAGTGGGTGATGACATTTTCAAGCTAAGTGTGGCTATTTGCTAGGTTTTAATCGTCCACCAATGGGAAACAGAGGACAGAGGACTGACGGATGTTATCGGTTAGCCAAATCCATATATATGAAGAAGAGTAGGATGCAACATTGGAAAAAAGGAAAAACTTGCTCGATCGTCACAATGGCTTACGACACACTCGGAATTGATCCGGCCGTTGTTTGTCCGTCGTGGAGTATACACGTGCTGCTAAATGCATGCATACAACCATCTATATGCAAGTTGCACATCTTTTTTTCTTTATTTTTTTGGGTCTCCGCCTCAATTTATTAGTAGTAAGACTTGGATCGAGCGAGACTTTCATATAGAACTACAAGTCTCCTGTTGATCGATGGTTTCATTGTATTTGACGACATGCATGTGATGTGGACGTATATATAAGTTTTATCCATGTGTCAATCGTCCTGTACGCATGGACATGTATGGTATAGAATATGGAATTTATACAAAATATTTAGCTCTTGTATGGATTCATTATCTGCTAATAATTAGTTGGCTAATAGCTCATATCGAATATTAGCTACTCACTCCGTTCCAAATTATAATTTGTTTGACTTTTTTGACACCAAGTTTGTCCACTCGTCTTATTAAAAAAATATATGCAAACATAGTCAAATTTAAGTCATTCTTGAAGAACTTTTGTTAATAAAGCAAGCCACAATAAAAGAAGTGATATTTAGCACAAATTTTTGAATAAGATGAGGGATCAAACTTGGGGTCAAAAAAGTCAAACGAACTATAATTTGAAACGGATTTAGTAGCTAACTATTAGCTACCTATTAGTTGGATGATGTTTGGATCCACATTTATTAGCCAGCTAGCAATTATTAACAATTTCTGTTATTTCTGCACCTATTAGTTGCTATTATATGATTTAGTCCAACTATTGAGAATTTGAGATAGCTGTTATCTAGGGTCCAGCTAACAATTAGGTAATCTATTGTCTATACTTGTTTGGATCCATAAAGAGATAATTATTAGCAGATAACTACTATCTACACGGATTCAAACAGGACGTTAGACGACACTGACAAAAAAAATTACCCCTACAACTGTTCCATAATCCCCACCAACTAACTTCATAACCAAAAATAAACCGGTTGCCCCTGCCTGTTAAAACAAATGAAAGGACTGAAGGCTAGTTTTACTCTCCATTTATGTCACCAACCGGGAGTGATTCATAAAGTATCATAGTTGTACACATTCAACACAAATGACCAATGTCTGAGTAAATAGGACGCAACTAAATACGAAGGTAAATGCTTCTTTCCAGACACGCGTGTGAAGAGGATGCTTTGGCAACCATGCACTAGAGAAGAGACAAAGAAGATAAATCAAACTCATCATAGCTGGGGACGACGAGTTTGCGGCCATTAGTGTTCGGGGCTTAGGGGGGTGATTAGGAGGGTTTCCATGGCTATGGACTTAGAAGGAGGGCTTACGGGAAGGCAGTCCACAAGGTCGGTGGGAGAGGCCAGTTGGATGGTGCTGGCAGCAGGGAATCAACCGATGAACAAGAAGGAGGGGACTAGGCTTAGCCTCGGGGGCACTCGGCCAGAGAAAGAGAAACATGCTAAATTTAGAGGGGGTGGCGGTGGTGCGGGAGTCAAGAACACTTGGTCAGAGAAGAAGAAATGGGCTTCAATTTAGCAAGGAAGATGGTAGGGTGGAGGTAATGGCATGAGCACTGCTGGAGCCAAGCAGGGTTGCGGTAGGGGAGTGGATGGGTTAAAGGGTGCGTGTCCACTATATCCTTTGGCCGCGCCAAAAAACAGAAGCTTGGTAATGAACCCAAATGACCACTAATTCAAATTGTGAGGCTCTTGATAGTTGGTCTTAAGGTAGATTATGTTGCTGAATTTAACTTGTGCTAGATCGAGCCCATGTTTGATCACCTTGCCTTCTATCTAAGATATGATTGTGTGTAGTGAATAAAATCCCTAGCATGTCATGTGTTACCCAAACTTGTTTGATCATAACTACTTTATGCAACTTCACTTACCCAAATTTGTTATCGTTACGTGCTTTTATAGAAAACTATGTAGCATTTGTAGATTAAGTCTATCTTTTATACTCACGGTGCTATGATTAAATTACTTTTGCAAATTAAGAATCATGTGTTCACTCTTCATTCCTATATTTCACACCCGGAGTGGTAGGTGTTGTATGGTACTCTTCTCCGTCAAACAATGGTAATCATATTAGAATCTATTTCATACAATTTGCTAATTATTGATCAAAATTTATAATGTTTGACTTTTCCTCTATTCTAATACGAATACCATTTTTGTATGGAGGGAGTAGAATAGTGGGTCTGGGATGACCACTATTTTCTGTAACTTAGACTTGCTGTGAGGCTATTGGAAAGTAGAACCTAGTATATTTCGAATTTTGAAACAGTGAAGTAATTTCCTTTTATCTAAGTTTCGTCCTTGTGGCGTTCAATGTGCATGTTCTACAACCATAAAATTGCGAGTGAGGTGTACGTGGTGTATCTCAAGGACTATCGGATTGATTAGATTGAACTGAGCTGAGTTTGAGCCAATTAAGAGTAATGACTTGGTTTAGATTAATTAATGACAATCATTTCTTATAGCGGTGCATAGATATGGCATATTATCAAGGGAGCTGACATATTTCGAAGTCCCAAGATGTGAGCAAGGTCTTAGTCGTGCACCAGTGGATGTTAAAAAAGTCCCCGCGACGGAGAAAACTTCCACGCTTGAAAAGATCGCCAACAACCATGGCAGTATTGAAACGGATATGATGATAGCTTGACATGCATTTTTAGATTTAAACTTCGTCGTAATTCATGAACTTACTGTGATTCAGTTGGGTAGATGCTCTATGGGATTGAATAATATATATACATCCGGTTTTAATTTATATGTCTCTAACACGACTTGTTTATCGACAGCGTTGTGTTATGACCTTGTCAACTGAACTAAAAATTACAAGCGCCTTAGCTTGTAAAAGGTAAAGTTCAACTTGGAAAATTTAGAACCCGCTATTGTGTGCAACTTGGAAAACACATGTTGTGTGCAACTTGGAAAACGAAAAATTCAATCGATCGTCATGATAATTTTACACAAGCAACTAGCTAGGCAAATTGTGCACTACGTACTTAATTTGCTGGACGAATCATCGAAAGAACCATAAACGACTAGACGCTACTAGAGATTAATTTGGTCAGAACAGAGTTTGGCTGCGGGAGCAACCATTACAAGAGACGCAAGAGTTCTTTGAAACTGCAGTCCAACCAAATGTACTTAGCCTTTCAGGACGATCAGCTCAAGCACAAAACGTAGCACCATCCACCATCTAGTGTGTGTGTCGGATAATTCTTCTCAACACTGTACAAAGTCTCCCTTGCTTCCCATTTTACCCTTTTCAATTTTTTAGATCTTTTGCTCCTAAGTAGCACCCTAGTCTAAGTGCCGAAGCATTTCCTCCAAATAATCACCATCATCTTCGTCCTGGACACGTGCATTGTCGTCATTTCCACCTTCACCTACACTCTCACCATCCCCACTACCACCACCTTATTCATGGCCACCTATTCAAGCATTAAGTTCAACTATTCATGGGTCCATGTAAATGCCCCGATGAAGAAAGTGGTTGTTGTATATTTCTAGAGCATTAGTAGAGGCGGTTATATACAAATACATCTTTAGAGGCGGCCGGTAATCTAATGATATGTTTGTGAATGAGGCTAGCTTAGTGGGGCCCGAGGGCCAACATAAAAAGCCGACGCCTCTACAAATCGATTTAGTGGTAGTGTATACACTATATCTAGATATATAACAAAATTTATGTATCTAAAAAAAGTCAAAACGACATACAATCTAATCTAGTCATATATGTACACAGTTTAGATCTATAAATTTGTACATATATGAGTACATATATTCCTCTATTTCCCATTGGTAGTATGAGTATGTAGTAGGTGATGACATTTTCAAGCTAACTGTGGCTAGTTGCTAGGTTTTAATCGTCCACCAATGGGAAACAGAGGACAGAGAACTGACGGATGTTATCGGTTAGCCAAATCCATATATATGAAGAAGTGTAGGATGCAACATTGGAAAAAAGGAAAAACTCGCTCGATCGTCACAATGGCTTACGACACACTCGGAATTGATCCGGCCGTTGTTTGTCCGTCGTGGAGTATACACGTGTTGCTAAACGCATGCATACAGCCAACTATATGCAAGTTGCACATCTTTTTTTCTTTATTTTTTTGGGTCTCCGCCTCAATTTATTAGTAGTAAGACTTTGATCGAGCGAGACTTTCATATAGAACTACAAGTCTCCTGTTGATCGATGGTTTCATTGTATTTGACGACATGCATGTGATGTGGACGTATATATAAGTTTTATCCATGTGTCAATCGTCCTGTACGCATGGACATGTATGGTATAGAATATGGAATTTATACAAAATATTTAGCTCTTGTATGGATTCATTATCTGCTAATAATTAGTTGGCTAATAGCTCATATCGAATATTAGCTCATATCGAATTATAATTTTATTTATTTTGGGGCTGATGGAATAGTGAAAAAAATGGTTATTCTCATCATTTATTTATTTATTAGTATGCATGTTACAGATTATTATGCTCTCCGGTATGCATACACTACTATTTTTATACGGAGAGAATAATATATAGGATGAATACATAAGAAGCACGTACGACACACTCTGCATGCAGATGCATGCATACAATTGCAGGCGTACACACTATGCATGACCGCATGCGTGCACCTGCCAGCTAGCTAGTAGGGGCTCCTTCCAACGTTAACGTAGTTGCCCGGCGGGTTGTAGTTGCAGGTGATGAAGACGCCGCCGCCGTTGTTGCAGTCGACGCGAGCGCAGCCGATGGCGGTGGAGTCGCCCCACACCACCTGCGTGTAGTGGCCGCACACCTTCCCCGCCGCGCAGCTGTTGCGGCCGTGGTCGGAGTACTGCCTCTCCGCCACCCACGTGCCGACGGCATCCGACGCCGTCCAGCCTTTGCCGGAGCTGCCCCAGAAGAGGTTCTCACCGTACTGGTTGTTGGGCCCGGAGTGCACGAGCTTGCAGTCGCCCTGCCGCTGTGCCGCGTAGCTCCGCTACTCGAAGGCGGCCACGTTGTCGTCCCACGACACCGGGCCGACGCCCACGGCCGCGTGCGCCGCGTTGTGCCGGTTCACGAAGTCCTGCGGCGAGTTCTGGGCCGCGCACGGCTTGACGGCGACCGTGGCCGCCGCCTCGGCCAGTGCCAGGACTAAACACACGACCCTACTAGACGAGGGCTCCATTGTATTGCTAGACGTACAATTGGACAATAATGAAGTTTTTTTTGTGTGAATTGGATGCATCAGTGGCGAGTGTGGCCAGCTATTTTTATAGTGGTAGTAGCAATGGATTGGAAGCCAGCTTGGCGACTTATCATGAGTAAAATTTGGTCAAACATTAAAAACTATGGACATCAATAACTACATTATTAAATTATTTAGTTTGAAAACAGATCATATATGTAGTATTAAAAAATATTTGCAAGATCTAATAAATTATTAAGAAAATATTCTACAAGATATTAGTGATCAAAGATATACATTAAATACCATGTAGAGTTAAATGTCACAAAAGTTTTTTTAACCGGAAAGAGTGTATCTCAAACTTGTTTTATTGTAAGCTATAACAACTAATCCATCCATCTTATAAAGAATATTATTTAGTTTGGTCAAGCATTAAAACTTGTTCTACTTTAAGTTAAACTTGTCATGAGTAAAATTTGGTCAAACATTAAAAATTAAAGACATCAATGTCTATATTATTGAATTATTTAGTTTAAAAACATGTAATATACATATAGTATTAAAAAAATTTTTGCAAGATCTAGTAAATTATTATGAATATATTTTACAAGATATTAGTGATCAATGATGTACATTAAAGACAATTTAGAGTTAAATGTGACAAGAGTATTTTTAACCCGAAAGGGTAGATCTCAAAACTAGTTTTAAGCTATAACTACTAAATCCATCCATCTCACAAAGGAAGTACGTACTTCTAGTTGCCCTAATTTAATAAACACTTTTAAGCTGGACCGAGTTTATAAAAGTTGTATCAACATTAGCGACAACAAATGTGCATAATACAGCAATATATCCTATGATGAATATAATCACTGTTTTTTTAATTTATTTCTATAGGTTGTCCATCTAAGGAACTGCCTATAGGAATAGTATTCGTAAAGATGATTTCTATGAACCTCGAGTCATACCCTGACAGGAGGTTTGTTAAACTCATGTATAGAGAGGTTATGGACTGCTTGTACAAATACCTTTTTTTAGTTTTGTCAGCTCTGCAAATTAAAATAAAACATGGGCTCACTGTAACACCCGTGTATTTTCACCAGCCCAGCCGAGCGGCCGCGCCGTTCCCTTCTCCTCTCCGTTGGGCCGGCCCAGCAACACGCCCAGCACCAGCGCAGCTCGCTCCCACTCCTCTCGACGCCACTGACGCCCCGGCCCCGCCTTGTCAGCTTCGTTGTCTACCTTCAGATGAACGACGCGAATAACGCGTCGCCAGCGCCATCGACCTCCGCCGCCTCGGGCTTGCCGTTACCGCCTTTCCGCAGCCAAATGCGGATAAGCACGCACTGTTCCACACCGCCTTTGAGCTCTGGAGCACGTGCGAAGTAATCCGAGGCGCGGCAAAATATCTCACCACGGAGAAAAGATCTCGGCGCCGCGAACCAACATTGGCGACCTATAAATACGCCCGGCCGGTGAGCCCCGCCTGAACCATTAACACCATAAGCTCAGCCTAGCTCGGGAACACTCCCTCTCCCTCTCGCTTTCCCTTCTCTCTTCCCCTATCAAGCTCTAGTTTGATTCTCCCCAATCCGGCCGCCATGGTCGACACGGGAGTCGAGCTCTGAGCTCTCCCTCCCTAGTGCGTCTTAGGCCAATAGGATTCTCCCGCATGCCCACCAATCCCTCCACCACCCGCTCCGCCATCGCAAGCTCTCTCTACCCCTCTGTACTGCCCAGTTCCTGAGCAATGCCCGCCGCCGAGCCACCATCATCGCCGTTCGTCACCAGTAGGGCACGACGATGAGGAATGGCACCCGCTATGTATTCAGGTCCGAACCGCACCCGCTTGCCCACTCAACCACCACGCAGAGCACCGCGACCCACTTTCACGCCACCGCATCGCTCCGACAAGCCGTCGTGGCCATCTCAAGCCCCTGCAGCCACCACCAACTAGCCCAGACGCTGCGGAACCGCCTTTGGAGCACCGTCCGCCTCACTACGGTGAACTCCGATCATGAGCACCGCCGACGTAAGCTATCTTGGCGAGCCCTCTACTCCCTCGCTGTGCTGCCTCACTACCGTCTGTCTCCGTTCTCCTCCGTTTTCCCCTCTCCCTCTATCACGCGGGCCCAGAGCCAAACGTCGTTCCCCTTCCTCTTCCTCTTCACCCGTGAACCCGGTTCATGTGAACACTAAGAGAGAGAGAGAGTCCACAGCACAGTGCTGCACCCAATGCACAACATAGTATCACCAGGCCGAGCCCACCGTGCTGGCCCGTGCGTCAACCACTGAACCCGAGGGAAAACTGCTAGGTGCACCCGAGCAGTGTACATAGGAGGCTGCCAAACAATTTTCTATGCATGGAAAAATTCCATGAAAATTCCTAAATAAACTAGGTACACCCCAGATCCTACTCAAGCACTTTCATCTCATTTGCATTACTCCAATTTCTAGAATTAATTCTCAAGTTATATTCCACATATTCTTTTCCCATTGAATCTTTGATAAATCATATATCCTCCATCCTAACTCCAAATCACATGATTCTTCCACCAAAAATCTTCTAAATTCAATCTCTACTTATTCATATTCCTTGTTCTATTATTTGGTGCTCAATTAAATTCTAGTTTGGTTGTTTTTCCTTTCCTATATTTAAATTAATACTAATTATAGTAAAACCATTCACCATAGTAGTAGTAGTTAACCTCGTATATTCGCGTATGTGTATGTACCATGACACATACTCGAATATATCCACACCCACCACCCAAAATATTAGGACATGTATACATACAAGGATATGCCCCATACCCGGTTATACGCCTAGGTATGGCTAACTTTATATTCCGTCTTTCTCCATCCTAACTAATCTTGGGCACACACATATGCATATGTGTATGTGTCACTAACCTGCTGGACCTGTAGACACCTGTTGTTGGTGTTTATTAACGTGTCACCTATTTGAGTACTTAGCCACCTGTTGTAAACCTATACCTCATAACTTTACTAGGTTGTCATCCCTAGTGATGATGTCAAAGATATATGTTGGTACTACATAGTATTACTACTAGAATAACACTAAACAGTTCTTTATTAATTATATGACTAGAGAGAGAACATATATAAATCTATAAATGAAAAGTATCCGCAAGCGCACAGATAATATACCATTGTAGCATTTTACCCGAGAGTATTCTGGGTATCGTTATTTATATTTTTACCACTAGGAAGGTATAGCATGGACCTGTATTGATAACTTATACTATTGAAGAAGAAATAAACCATAGCCAATATTCTACTCACAACAGGGGTAAGTCATAAGATAAGAGATGTATAAATGATAAGTAATGAGAATAATAAATCACTCAGAGCACTACTTTCTATAGCATTAGCATGGTCATGTAAAATATTAGAGGAACAATTCCTAAGTCATTCTTAATTACAAGTCAAAGCATATATTTAATTAGTGCAATTACACCTAGTAATCATGGCTAAGATCATCATCATATCTACACCTACGGGGTATTACTAAGGAAGATTGAGGGCAGAGCTCGTTCTATCTTCGTAATCGAACCCTACTTGAACCTATATTCGGGGAGTGGACTACAAAGGACTCAACGAGAATGTCACTTTCGTGATCTACCACATGACCCAGAATATAGGGTGTATCCACAGGTAAACAACGTATAAGCACCACGTTTACACAATATCCACCACCCACCCCGTGTACTTTAGAGTGAGCGTTATACGAACTTGTGCATAAACATAATGATAAACTAGCTATACTAAGTATATAATCAAAGTAGACGTTGAACATCATAACAAAGAACATGATAAGATGAATACTGAGATTGTCATAACAATTGTAACTAGCATATAAAAATAATAGAGAAATAAGAGAGAGATGGGTACAAACTTTATACCGAACCACGCTCTTGACAAGATCAGGAATCCAAACGAAGTCCTGCTTGCCTCCCTCTAGATCTATCCTAACTAGATATGCTATGGAGGAGGAGCTCTGAGGAGATTAGGGGTTCTGTCTTCTCAAATGACTTGATGACTAGGGTTATGCCTAGGGGGAGAGGCAGGGGCTGGATTATATAGCCCTGAGGGTCCAACATGAGCCCTTGGATCAAGCCGACTTAAGCAATGGCCTAGATGCATCCTCAAAGGTGGTGGAAAATCGACATACAAAGCTAGTTGACAAGTGGGGCCCATAGGGGCCGAGTGGACCCACCTGTTAGGGAGTGGACCTCCGCTTCTGGACCCTTCTAGAGTCTTTCCACGTAGGTACCGTGGTGAAACTCCATATTTTCCTTTGACGATTAGGTCCTCCTTGGCGGTTTTCTGATTAAACCCTGCTGGAAACACAGATTCACCAAAATTTGTGGAATTTATTAGTTTAAACCCCTAAACCTTCATTGGTGATTATATTTATGCCCTTATACATGTTTAATTGATGGTTTATATTGGTTGTTAACTACCGTCAACAACTCCCCAAAGCTTACCTTTTGTTAGTCCCTTAGCAAAACTAAACTTAGTAACTAAATCTATAGTTTAAGGATTTTGAAAACATTGAAGCAACTCCTCAAAAGTACACATGAGTTCAAACAAGAATTTTCCTCCGAATTAGGATAAACCAATCTGACTTTCAAACTTACTCATATTACCTTCAACCATGGGGCTTCTTAGCCTTCACTTAGGTTTTGAGCAATTGAAAGACAGAACAATCAAGTCAAGCACTATGTCTCAAGTTCTTTGTTCAACCATTATTCTAGAGTTTTTATACGTTTTCAAAATAAAACTCACAGCTTCCTATTGTATGACACTCTCAAGTCTCTCAATATATGTGGTATTTATAAATCCTCACCAAGACAATAATGATATTATGCCTTTCTCTTCCTACAACTGAGGCTTATGTGGAGCTCATAGGAGTGGAGAAAGCATAAAAGAGCATACTTGCAATACATATATTGTAAAGTCAAACCTCGGATCCAAAAAGAGTTAAGTCATACAATAATATCAAGATGTGAATGTGTATGGATGTATATGGTGGATATATATGGTGGCTAACCTAATTCTACTATGCTCCTTGAAAACATATCTCTCTTTTGAAACTTGGAAACAACTTTGCAAGAAAATAGGGGCTATCTTATTCATCTTCTTCTTCTTTTCAGGCGGGCATCTTAGTACCCATTGTTTTTAATATCTCGGACACTTGTCCATTTTTTCATCTCTATTTCTCTTTTTTATGAATAACTTTTGTATAGCCACATGCTTCTTTTCTGCAACAAAAACTATTGAGAGATAGCAAGAAGAACTTAGAGCATTTATTTGGTGGATATCTATGAAGAATATTTTTGGTGTTTACTCCCAGTGCAGGAGTAAAACATTTTTGGGTGGATCTAGATGGAATGGCATGTTGTTGCGCCTACCCCTAGTGTAGGAGTAGTGCATATTTAGGTGGTGTGTACGTGATCTTGATTTTAAGAGCATGACAAACCTCTCATAAGGCATCAACAAAGCTTGACTAAACTCAATGCAAAACAAGCAACATATATGAGTGGAAGTTTTTCTAATCTAAATATCATATATGGCTCTGGTAGGAATTCAAGCTTTGTCATACAAGGAACTCATCATGTATGATTTTTATACTTTTCAAAAGATAAATCTCCAGAACTTTAGTATCACTAGGAACAAGATAAACAGCAGCTCAGACCTTCTCATATCATATCCGTCAATTATCTAGACTTACCTCAAGCATATGGTACCCACGAGTTTCAAGTTCAGAGTAAATTTTTATATCAAAACAGTCGTATCCAAAACTCAAGAAAATTCAAGGCTAAAAACTAGGTAGTTGAAAGGAATTACGGCAGAGCAACTAGTCATCATTTCCATTGCAAGAGATTATCCTTAGAGTCCTTTTATTTAACTCTTAAAAACAGAAAACTAGACACACACTTTTATTTTCTTTTCATTTTTAAGATCACACCTTACTATTATATATATATAGCTAAGATGAACTTTTATTTTATTTTTGTTTGTTATGCATCTTTTATGACTTTAGCAAATATATAGAAAACTCAAAGATAGTAAAACTAAAAAGGGAAAGAAATACTTAGCTAGATACATGGGGGATGCTCCTCCCCCGAGCTGGATATTGTCGTGGTCTTTCTTAAAATCTCTCTCATCCTTTTAGAAGTTGTTTTTTGCTCATGTAGCAGGTTTAGCAGCGGCTCGGGAAAATGTACTTCGGATGGATGGCTTTACTCTTGATCATCCCGCAAAATACTCCAACAAAAACACCAAAAACTCATGGCACGGATTAAGATAAGGGGTTAGTGGTCAGCGATTTAGAGATTTGTTATCCTCGGAGGCTAGATAAATTTCCTAATTAACAAAGTTCTAGCAGGATGTCTATTAATATATTTTAGATTTTCTTATTTATATAATGCAGAAAGGAAATATGCATGCATGTTTATTTTTATGCCACCACAGTGAATATTCTCGTGGGTGTTTACACACCGTAGATTTATTCACATGGGGCTTAGGATCTATGATGCAATGATATAATGTAGTAATGAAACTCTTTTTTTTCTAAACGCAATGCTAAAGTGAAAAATAATTCATGCAATGCTAAAAAGTAAATATGGATAACTACCGATGTTACCTCATAGCCAGGGTTTGGATTTTTAAGTCCTCCGAATAGGACTTGGCTGGAGAAGAGTCCTTTACTTTACGGGTGCATCATCCAGTCCTACCGATGGAGACACTGATGATTGCGCCTCTTGTGACTCTAGTGACGATGTTACCTTCTCCTTCCACACCTGCTTGGTATGTGGACTTGACTTTGGCAGACTGGGTTCATCTTTTACAACTCCTTCAGGTTTCTTATCTTCCTCCCATTCATTCTCTGGAGATTAATTCTTCTGGTTTCAGGATGATCGATGTCTCCTCCTAGAGCGGGACTTCTTTGGCTGCTCATAAGTAGTGTAACTATTAAAATAACAGTGTACCTTTTCTCTAGAGAATTAGAAGTGGACTTGTCCAGATCCGACGTAGATGATCGCATTGGTGGTGTTGAGGAATGGTCTTCCAAGAATGATGGGTGTATCATCTTCTTCTTCACCAATGTCCAGAACCATGAAGTCGGCAGGGACATAGTGATCATGTATTCTTACCATAATATCTTTTGCTATCCCCTTCGAGAATCGGATTGATTGATCCGCCATCTACAATTACATATACATAGGGAACAAAGGTTCATCATAGAACAAATATTCATACGTTACCTTGGACATTATGTTGACTCCTGATCCAATGTCGTAGAAGGTCTTGTGAAATATTCTTTGCCCAATGGTACACTTGATCGTTGGTACGCCTGGATCATCCTTAGCAAGGAATGGTGAAGCAAGGAGGTGGTCGTACTCTGATCAGAGTGTGTTGATCATGTTGATTGTTTCTTCATGTGGCTACCTAGCTTTGTTCTTCCTCCTTCTGTTGTTCTTCTTCTTGGTCATTGTTGTCTCTTTGGGCAGGTATGGCGTCTACGGATGTCCGAGAGATTGCAAGATACGATTCTTGAAAGCAAACTTCTCCTTTCTATCCTTGATTGTGAAACATATCTTAGCACTATTTGTGTAGATGATGGCTTTAGCGGTGCTTAGGAAAGGTTGGCCCAAAATAATGGGTGCCCTTACATCTCCACCTGTTTCCAAAACCATAAAGTCTATGGGAACATATGATTGTCCCACTCGAATAATCGCATCTTCAAGAATTTCCTTGGGGTAACAGAGTGACTGATCTGCAAGCTATGAACGCATATTTGTGTACAACAAAGTATCTCCAATAATTCGATCATAGATTACCTCAGGCATGATGTTGACACTTGCTCGGAAGTCATAGATAGAAAAATGTGAGGTCCAATGGCTATAGGGATGACAGGTCTCCCTAGATCGCTCTTCTTCTTAGGCAAGGTATACTATATCCACCTTCCCGTCGATGGCTCCATGTAGTAGTAAGCTGCATTATGAATATCGATAAGATTTGCAATTTCTAGATCTTCCGGTTGCCCCGAAATCTTACCTTTATCAGACGGAGGAATAGTAGCCGCCAGCTGAGCTATTTGTGCTTCTATAATTTTATTAAAGCTATGCTGGTTCTTAATGGCAGAAGCAAAGCTATCCACTCTATTATTTATGTTCTCTAGAATTTTATCATTGGAAGCTACCTTTCTAGATAATCCCTCCATAATTTTAGATTGACCAGCAATTAATTCTCTCAAGGGTGGTTGATTGAAATTATTAAAATTATTACCTTGATAGTTACCTTGATAATTACCTTGGTAGCTCGGCCTTTGTTGCTGATTCCATCCTTGATTCTACTGAGGATGAGAGTAATTGTTGTTGTTGACAAAATTCATATCCTCATGGGTCTCAGGATAGTTATTCTCTGAATGCCCAGTGCTTCCACACACTTCACATGTCATGCGAGAATCATGAATGTGCATGACTTCTTGCTTCTCACTGGCTCGATCTTCAAGCTTCTTCATCAGTAGGTCCATCTTGTCAGACCGCATGTCTACTTCCTTGAGTTGATGTATACCTCCACCCCTCTTGCGGGTCTGAACTCGTTCTTCATTCCAACCTTGGTTGGAAGCCATCTTCTCAATAAGAGCTGTTGTAGCTGGAAGCGTGAGTGACAAAAATGCACCTCCGGCAGCAGCATCCATAGTCTCACAGGTACTGTTGGTCAGCCCGTGATAGAAAGTCTGCATGAGTAGCCAATTCTCCATCCCATGATGAGGACATTTTGATATATAATCTTGAAAGCGTTCCCATGCCTTAGGGATAAATTCGTCATGTTGTTGCTGAAACCTTGAGATTCATCATGGTCTTGCCTGTGGGAAAGAACTTTGCTAGAAAGGCAGTGGAATAGTTATCCCATTTAGTATTTCTATCTTTATTGGCGTAGAACCACTGCTTTTCCTTTCCCAAAAGTGAGAATGGGAAAAGGCGAAGTAGTATGGCATCCTAGGTTACTCCTTTGATGGTGAAGGTGCTGCAGATCTCCAGGAAGTGTTGGTGATGTGCACTTGTATCTTCATGTGCCTTTCCACAAAACTGGTTTGCTTACACCATATTGATGAAAGCTGGCTTGAGATTGAATCCATTGTCTTCAACATTGACGGTTGGTCCAATACGGATGTTGGCTATAGTTGGAGCAGAGAATTCACGAAGAGTCCTGTTAGCCATGGCTTCAAATTCTGGTGTTAAGCTTTGCCTTATATGGTTGTCTTCCGACGTTAACGCTGAGACTTTCTTGAGCTTAGCTCTGGTCTTCCTGATTAATGCTTTTGGACCTTCAACATAATTTGTCGGAAGGTCAAAATCGGGCATACATTACCCTGCATAAGATGCACAAGTAGACAAAACAAGGGTACGCCTGTTTGAGCAGAGGTCAATGGTTATCTTGATCCCATCAATAAGTATAAGTTTATCAATACTTCCTTTGCTAGTAACCATCCCTGGCAATGGCGCCAAAAATGTTTGTTGGTGTTTATTAATGTGTCACTTGTTTGAGTACTTAGCCACCTATTGTAAACCTATACCTCCTAACTTTACTAGGTTGTCATCCCTAGTGATGATGTCAGAGATATGTGTTGGTACTACATAGTATTACTATTAGAATAACACTAAGCAGTTCTTTATTAATTATGTGACTAGAGAGAGAATATATATAAATCTATAAATGAAAAGTATTCGCAAGTGCACAGATAATATACCATTGTAGCATTTTACCCGAGAGTATTCTAGGTATCGTTATTTATATTTTTACCACTGGGAAGGTCTAGCATGGACCTATATTGATAACTTATACTATTGAAGGAGAAATAAACCATAGCCAATATTCTACTCACAATAGGGGTATGCCATAAGATAAGAGATGTATAAATGATAAGTAATGAGAATAATAAATCACTCAGAGCACTCCTTTCTATAGCATTAGCATGGTCAGGTAGAATATTAGAGGAATAATTCCTAAGTCCTTAATTACAAGTCAAAGCATATATTTAATTAGTGCAATTACACCTAGTAATCATGGCTAAGATCATCATCATATTTACACCTAAGGGGTATTACTAAGGAAGATTGAGGGTAGAGCTCGTTCTACCTTTGTAATCGGACCCTACTTGCACCTATATTTGGGGAGTGGACTACAAAGGACTCAACAGGAGTGTCACATCCATGATCTACCACATGACCCAAAATATAGGGTGTATCCACAGGTAAACAATGTATAAGCACCACGCTTACACAATGTCGACCACCCACCCTATGTACTTTAGAGTGGGCGCTATACGAACTTGTGCATAAACATAATGATAAACTAGCTATACTAAGTATATAATCAAAGTAGACATTGAACATCATAACAAAGAACATAAATAAGATGAATACTGAGATTGTCATAACAATTGTAACTAGCATATAAAAATAATGGAGAAACAAGAGAGAGATGGGTACAAAGTTTATACCGAACCACGCTCTTGACAATATCGGGAATCCAAGCGAAGTCTTGCTTGCCTCCCTCTAGATCTATCCTAACTAGCTATGTTATGGAGGAGGAGCTCTGAAGAGATTAGGGTTTCTGTCTTGTCAAATGACTTGATGACTAGGGTTATGCTTGGGGGGAGAGGCAGGGGCTTGATTATATAGTCCTGAGGGTCCAACATGAGCCCTTGGATCAAACCGACTTAAACAACGGCCTAGATGAATCCTCAAAGTTGGTGGGAAACCAACATATGAAGCTGGCTGATAGGTGGGGCCCATAGGGGCCAGGAAAGAGGTCGGGTGGCCCCACCTATCAGGGGGTGGCCCTCTGCTTTGGTGACGTGGCTTCTGGACCCTTCTAGAGTCTTCCCACGTAGGTACCATGGTGGAACTCTGTATTCTTGTTTGACAATTAGGTCCTCCTTGGCAGTTTTCTGATAAAACCCTGCTTGAAACACAGATTCACCAAAAATTATGGAATTTATAAGCTTAAACCCCTAACCTTCATTAGTGATTACATTTATGCCCTTATACATGTTTAATTGATGGTTTATATTGGTTGTTAACTACCATCAACACCAGCCAGGTCATCTATGATGACTTGGTCATCTTTTTCTTTCAGGTTCACATAATAATGAAGCCTAATAATAATGTAGTCTGGTTTTCCATTAGACCAACCACCCACCTTAACCGAACCCATAGAAGCCCTACCCTATGGATGAAATATCTTCATCCAAACCTTACATCAAATTGACATAGTAGTGATAGCCTTAGACAACAACCCATCACCCAATAGGATCAACCCATCTAGGGTCGTTTCCTTCTTTGGTTGCCTATGCTTGTTTTACATGCCTTGCTTGTTATTTTCCTTGTTTGTGCTTTCTTGCTTGTCGACACTAGACCGCGTAGTATAGAAGACATGGAGAGAATCCGATGGAGCCTAGAAGTCCAGAAGATAGGAGCAGGAGAGACAGGAATTTGACAAGGATATAATCGTCAATGAATGGAGGCAAGTCCTAACACCCACCTATTCCTTCCCTCTACATTACATGCCATGCCTTAACCACCCCCCTTTCACCACTACCACACCTTGCTAGCCTCCACCATAAATCCTCCACTTTCCATCACCACTAATTAATAAACTCAACTTATATTACTTAAATTCTCTTTTATGAATTAATGGAATTATAATGGGTCATGAGCTCGGTTATACTAATGTGAACATTGATGATAATTATCCTGATATGATATAAGCTTGAGAACGATATTGTGATGAGGTAATGGTTACCTAGATACGAGATGAGCTCTATGAACCTAAGGATAATAACTTGAACTTAAAACTGGTAAAACTGGACTAAACCCCGATAGGGGGCGAGTGGGGGTAATTTATGGAGGTAAATTACCTTGGCAGGAGCGCCTGAAGAGGGTTCCTGTGGGAGATACTCGCCTCGGTCACATAAGAACCGGTTCTTAGTCCCTCTTGCCTAGTGAGATATTACGTATAGCCACATGTCTATATGGGTAGACTTAATCTCACACCCCGTTTGATAGAAGTATAATTTCTACTAGGAGGCCGGTGTTGGTAGGGAAATATCAGGAGCAGGCACAGATGCTATGTGATCTTCTGTGGCCTCGTTGGCATGGTTGCTATGTGCTCGTCCACATCAAGCCCTTGGATTTTTTGGTCGCGTTCGACCCCATGTTGTTGTATGATCGGCCATGTTCGAGCCCATATTATTGATGATTTGGTATCATCGGCACTATTATGTTGGGATGATTTGGTATCGTCCGAGATTATGTGATGGGATGATGTGGTATCATCCCAGATTATGAGATGGAATGATTTGGTATATCCTCCTGAGTTTAGTATGTTTTCCAACCCCTGAGAAGCCACAGTAGAATTATATAGACATCTTAGGTCACGTAAATTAGGGTATAGGATCTCATTAGGCCTGTCGCGCCATTGACCCTAGTGTCGACTATGCCTATCATGTGGGGAAATTTGTACACCTCTGTAGAGTTTATTTAATCTATTCGAATAGCCACGTTCTTAGAATGGGGCAGATGCTAGGATGAGATACTATGATTAGACTTCTACAACTGTGATAATATGGTAAGATGTATTTTACTAATTTAGTAAATTATAAGTTACCCAGAAACAAGTGAGAATGGTAATACTCTACCAGGATCTGACCTATAATTATAACTACCTCCCCCTACCACCTTTACCACTATAACCCCTCCACATATAGCCTTCCCCTTCCACCTCTCCTCCACCCAAAGTTTAGGGCTTGCTGAGTACTTTATGTACTCAACCCCCTCCATTCTATGTTTTTAGGAGTAAAGCTACAGGAGCACATACCCAGATGGAACTACTAGAGCTATGCGAGGATAGGACAATAGAAGAACGTACGAGTATGGAGCTATCGAGGACTATGCAAGGATAGGACAACCGGAGTATACTTGAAGATGAAGCCGTTCGACTGCATGAAGGAGCTACGCTAGCACTACGATGATATAAGGCCAATGGCCCAAGCAATGTAAACCCGAACTATGTAATATGTTTCCCCATTAGCAATAAAAGTATGGTTTTTTATATCAATCTTGTTCGAATTGTGCGTATCAGCTACTGATCCATGGACTAATACATGATGCACAGAGGAGCCTAAATTAGGGGCCCAACAGGGTGGTATCAAAGCTATACTTGGACTATAGGACGAAACATTAGCATGGTCGTCAGATAGTAATTATTTTATAAAAACTATTTTCAAAAATATTTGCTTATAACCCTTGACTCTCACCTTACCCTGACCTTCTACTTCAAAAATAGCTTTTCTCTCTCTTCTCATCCCCTTCAAAATTATGAGTAGTAACGACAGGGTAGATTTGGTCTTATTTAGGAAACACAGGGTAGTATGAAGATTAGGTCTTATATAGGTAACCCCCTGTCGGGGACCTAATATCGGGGTACCCCAAAAGGTGAAACCAATAACCATTGAACGTTAAAAACTCCTGGACAGACAAGGGCGTCGCTGCATTACTTGCCCGAATGACGGGAGTTTGGTTCTGCCTTGCCCAACGCCCTTGGGCCAGCTCCGCCTCGCTCGACCCCCGACGGCTAGGCTCGGTCTCGCCCGACCCTTGAGGGCTGGGCTCGGTCTCGCCCGACGGATAAAGGCTAGACTCCACCTCACCTAACCCCCGAGGGCTGGGCTTGGTCTCGCCCGATGGATAAAGGCTAGACTCCGCCTCGCCTGACCCCCGAGGGCTGGGCTCGGTCTCGCCCAACGGATAAAAGCTAGGCTCCACCTCGCCCGACGTCCGAGGACGGACCTCGCCTCGCCCGATGTCCGAAGACTGGTTTCATCTCACCTGACAACCTCTCCCCGCTCCCTCATGATGATAGGTACAGGGTAGGACAAGATGTTCGGGTCAACCATGGCTTCGAGGACCATACCCTGCGCCCTGAAAGGAAAAGTACTGCCAGGGAATGATGGGATGGGTGCTTTCAACCCTTCTAGGTGTGGCAGAGCCTGAATACTGTTGCGGGCACGTGCTCTTCGCCCTATAGAGTTATAGGCGCCGCCTTCAATCCTCAGACACAGAACCCGATGTAGACATACGACAACCACTATGGTCTAGGAAAGGGCTCACGCCCTCCACAATGACGGATGTGCTGTCACCGCGCTGTGGTCTCAAGGGAGCGGCGCCTGCTCCACGATCCCTCGGGCCCACCAGATCAGAGCACTCGCTTCGGCCTCTGGACGCCCTCTCTGATCGGAAGGCCTTGCCCACAGCGCTACTTCAAACTCCGACCCCATGTCCCTTCAACGGGGATTCATAAGAACCAGAAGGCGTGTGGAGCAAGGCTGGGCAAGGCTCATAAGTCAAAACCACTATACCAAAGTCCATACCCTACGCGGAGCCGTACTCTGTTGCCATCCTGACATTCTACAGTGGCATTGATAGTATTATAGGTGCTTACCATTATCTGGTATCCACCGGAATGGACAACAAGGCTAGGTAGACGTGAACAACAAGGCTCAGTAGCATATGCACCCTTTCCCTCTCACTTGTAAAACCGTCCCCTTCATCTATAAAAGGGGAGGTGCTTCCTCCAACAAAGGGACCGACTTTTGACGGACAACACAACACACATCACACACAGTCAAGCTGCCACCAGGCTCTTGGCATCCTTTCAACCCTTCCATCAGAGACTTGGGACCAGTCCCTCTCCCAACAGTTTGTACCCCCTACTACGAAAACCATTTTTCGGTGCTAATAACACGAGCAGCAACAGACTGGATGTAGGGACATTCAGCCCGAACCAGTATAAATCTTATGTCCTTTAGCGCACCATCCGGGCCTAATGTGCATCAATATAAATTTACTTGCCGGTGCTTAATCGAAACACCGACAGTTGGCGCGCCAGGTTGGGGACTTTGTGTGTTCTAACTCAGGCCTTGGATGGCCAACCACGCAATCAGCTGGGTCCTAGGCGCACACATGCGTTTTGGTGACCTAGATTTCATCGTCACACTAGGAGGAGAGCTAGCGCTGGCCCACACGACCGTCTAGTCTCTCCCTTCCATCAACTTCAGCCACCAGAGGCTTGAGGGCCAGCTCGGCGTCTCCCTTGGACCCCAGTCATCCAGGGAGGCCCCACGCTGCATTACCCTCTCTCCAGAACGCCACGTATGGAATGCCCCGATAGCGTTTCCATTCGGTCTCTGCAACGCCGCGGCGACCGCTAGCCACCTTCTGGCACTACGCATGGTTCAGCCACCCACGGACAGCGAGTTCGTGGGGGCAATTGAACATGATATGGAGACTCTTCACAAGCTCCTCATGGAGGAGCCAGGATTGTCCTCCAGCTCTGACTCCAGCAGGGGGAGCCATCACCCTTCCCAGGAATGCTTCATGGCGCAAACCCCCGAGGGGCGCGTCGAAAGCGTCTCCAGGGAGGAGGCTACCCTGACAAGCAACCCTGATGGCAGGTCTGGGGGGGAGGTAGCGGCCCCATCTCGCTTGAGGATGGAGCAGCTGAGAGCCCAGAAGCTGGAGATCGATGAGGCCGGACAAGGGCTTGTCCGGGAGTACGCGGACATCAATCGCGAGATTGAACGCCGCAAAGACGGTGGGCGCGCGCGTGCCATGGCCCGCACTGTACATCAGAGGATCCTCACCGATGATGGGACCCTCCCTCACTTTGCTCAGGTGAGCCAAAACATCACCGCTGTGATGGCCTTGCTGCACGGCCTTCTAGAGGCCACGACATCCGAGGATCACCGGACCCACCGAGAAATTCGCACGTTGCTCGAGCATGCGGCGGCGTAGCAGGCAGAAAGCTCATTGTCTCGGCGACGCGAGCCCGACGCTAGCCAGCGCATGCCCTTGGTGTGGCCCACCAAGGACGTGTCCATTCACCAGACACCGCCAGGCGACAGGCAGCACACCGCTATCCCAGTACATCAACGTCTCGGCCACAACCGCGACGTGTGCAACACCATCGACGCCCGCAGGCGCACCCACGGCGACGCGAGGGAAGGAGCCTGTCGCGGCTATCATCCTCGACGTGGTGGACGCTACGATAGTGGCGAGGACTGGAGCCTGAGCCCTGGCCTGCCAGGCCCTCAGGCCTTCGGCCGACACATCCTCAACGCTGCTTTCCCACCAAGGTACCGACCGCCTACCAATATCCCTAAATATTCTAGGAAACAAACCTCGAGCTTTGGCTCGAAGACTATCGACATGCCTGTCAAGCCGGTGATGCAAGTGATGATGATTTCATTATTAGCAATCTCCCACTATTCTTGGCTTATTCGGCACGAGCGTGGTTGGAGCACCTACCATCCAACACCATTCAAAGTTGGGTGGATCTGATGGAGATCTTTGTGGGGAACTTCCAGGGCACGTACAAATGCCCTAGAAACCCATGGGACCTCAAGAACTGCCGCCAGAAGGCCGATGAGACCCTCCACGGGTACATCTGGCGCTTCTCTCGGTAGTGCAACGAGCTCCCTAACGTCGCTGACGCCGACATAATAGGAGCCTTCCTATCCGGGACAACCTGTGAGTCTTTGGTTCATAAGCTAGGGCGTAGGGGCCCACGGACCACCAAGGAACTCCTAGATATCGCCACCAGCCACGCCTCAGGAGAGGAGGTGGTTGGAGCCATCTTCGACCGTTCCGACGATAAGGCGAGGCGGGACGAGGGCACCGATGAAGGCGCCTCCAACCGTCCCGCCGAAAGAAAGAATAAGAAGCAACGGCGTGACAACTCGCTCGTGGCCGCTGCCGACCGCAAGGGTGGCCGAAAGCCCATGGAGGGCACTTCAAACCACTTTGAGAAAATGCTCGAGGGGCCATGCCCAAACCATGCTTTCCCGGCCAAGCATCTATACAAGGATTGTGGCCTCATGCGCAAATACTTGTCTGGAGGCCTTAACAAAGGGGAGCAGGGGAAGGAACCTACCCCCACCACAGATGATGCCGAGGAGAAGGATGACGCCTTCCCAACGCCGAACGACGCCCTCATGATCTTTGGAGGATCAACAGCCTATGACTCCAAGCGCTGCCAGAAGGTCGCACGCCACGAGGTCTATACGGCCATACCGGCCACACCTGCCTTCCTCCGGTGGTCAGAATCCACCATAACCTTTGACCGGACCGACCATCCGGATGCCATCCCACACCTGGGAAGGTACCCGCTTGTTGTCGATCCGATCATCGGCCCAAAGCGACTCATGAAAGTACTGATGGACGGAGGCAGTGGCATCAACATCATGTACGCCAAGGCGCTCGATGAGATGGGCATTGATCGAATGAACCTCTGCCCCATCTGAGCGCCTTTCCATGGCGTCGTGCCTAGCAGACAGGCCGTACCACTAGGATAGATCAATCTGCCCATCACTTTTGGGGATCAGTCCAATTATAGGACTGAGACCCTCACCTTCGACGTGGTAGGGTTCCCCGGAACCTTCCATGCCATCCTAGGATGACCATGTTATGCGAAGTTCATGGCCGTCCCCAACTATACATACCTCAAGCTAAAGATGTCGTGTCCCCGCGGGGTCATCACCGTCGGCACTTCCAGCGCGCTTATGAGTGCGAAGTCGAATGCTGTGGCCACGCCGCCGCAGTCATCGCCTCCAAGGAACTCACCACCCTTAGGGAGGAGGTTGCCAAAAAATGCCTAACGCCAAGAAATCAACCGGGTCGTTCGAATTGGCCGAAGGGTCCAAGGAGATCCTCGTGGACCCCAGCAGCTCCGAGGGCAAAAAGGTCCACATCGGAACCGCGCTCTCCTCCAAATAGGAAAACACGCTCGTCGACTTCCTTCACGATAACAAAGACATCTTTGCGTGGAAACCCTTGGATATGCCAGGCATCCCGAGAGAGGTCACCGAGCATACCTTGAAAATCCACCCAGGCTCCAACCCGGTGAAGCAACGCCTGTGCCGCTTTGACGAGGAAAAACACAGGGCCATCGGTGAAGAGATAGCAAAACTATTGGTCGCTGGGTTCATCAGGGAAGTACACCACCCAGAGTGGTTAGCAAATCCTGTTCTTGTGCGAAAGAAGAGTGGGAAATGGAGGATGTGTGTCGACTACATGGGCCTCAACAAGGCATGCCCGAAGGACCCATTTCCTTTGCCACACGTAGACCAAATAGTTGATTCTACCTCAAGGTGCAAAACCCTCTGCTTCCTTGACGCATACTCCAGCTACCACTAGATCGTGATGAAAGAGTCCGACTAGCTCGCGACGTCTTTTATCACCCCCTTTGGATCGTTCTGTTACATTTCAATGCCGTTCGGTCTGAAGAACACTGGGGCAACTTACCAGCGCTGTATGCTCAACTACTTCGGAGACCTCATTGGGCGAACCATTGAGGCCTACGTCGACGACATCATAGTTAAGTCCAAATGGGCTGACCACCTTGTCACCGATCTTGAACAAACCTTTGCGAGACTCCGGGCAAATGGCATCAAACTCAATCCTGAAAAGTGTGTTTTCGGGGTCCCAAGGGGCATGCTGCTCGGCTTCATTATCTTCGAGTGCGGCATCAAAGCCAACCTAGAGAAAATCTCAGCCCTCACAAGGATGGGCCCGATCCAGAACATAAAGGGGGTTCAGCAGATCATAGGGTGCCTCGCTGCCCTTAGTCGATTCATTTCGTGCCTCGGCAAATGAGGACTCCCCCTTTATTGACTTCTGAAGAAAACCGACCGATTTGAGTGGACAGCCGAGGCCCAGGAGGCGCTTGACATGGTCAAGCTACTTCTAACAAAACCCCCGGTCCTGATTCCTCCGAGCAACGGAGAATCTCTCCTGTTGTACATAGCGGCCACCACGCAAGTGGTCAACGCCGCCTTAGTAGTAGAGCGGGAAGAAGAGGGGCACGCCTTCAAGGTGCAGCGCCCTGTATATTTCATCAGCGAGGTACTATCTGACTCCAAAACCCGCTACTCCTAAATCCATAAACTCCTCTACACTGTCCTCATCACCAAGAGGAAGCTATGCCACTACTTTGAGTCACACCCCGTGACAGTCGTGACGTCGTTCCCCCTCGGCGAGGTCGTCCATAGCCAGGACACCACAGGAAGGACCACAAAGTGGGCACTCGAGCTGCTGGATCAAGGCATTACTTATGCCCCCCGAACGGCGATCAAATCCTAGGTGCTGGCTGACTTCATCACGGAGTGGACCGAGGTCCAGATGCCACCAGCAGTCGTTGATCAAGAGTACTGGATGATGTACTTCGACGGATCGCTGATGAAAAAGGGCGCCGGTGCGGGACTAGTCTTCGTATCACCCCTCGGGGTCTGCATGAGGTACATGGTTCGGCTCCATTTCCCCTTAACAAACAATATCGCCAAATACGAAGCGCTCATCAATGGCCTACTAATCGCCATCGAGCTGGGCATCCAACGCCTCGACATCAGGGGCGACTCCTAGCTGATCGTCGACCAGGTCATGAAGGAGTCGAGCTGCCACGACGCCAAGATGGCGGCATACTACCAAGAAGTCTGACGCCTGGAGGATAGATTCGACGGCCTCGAACTCAATCACATCCCAAGGCGCCTCAACGAAGTAGCCAACGCGCTCGCAAAAGCAGCATCCAGCCGAGAGCCAGTGCCGATGGGTGTCTTCACCAGCGATCAACACAAGCCCTCGGTGCACTATGAGGGGTCGGAACGGGCTGACAATGACCCATCTAATCCGGCCCTGGGGCCGACCCACCAACTGCTCCGCCTGACCCCGAGGTCATGGAGCTTGAAGAAGATCCAGTAGAAGAGCCCAACCCTCTCGACAACTATAGAACGCTTTACCTCGACTACCTCCTCCACGACACACTGTCGGCGGACAAGACGGAAGCCCAACAGCTCGCACGTCGCGCCAAGTCCTTCGTTCTTGTAGAAGGCGAACTCTACAAACGAAGCCACATCGGGATCCTGCAGCTCTGCATCCCCAATGAACAGGGAAGACTTCTGCTGAGCTACATCCACGGTGGGGTCTACGGTCACCATGCCGCACTGAGGACCTTGGTTGGAAACGCATTCTGACAAGGCTTCTACTAGCCCACCGCAGTAGCTGATGCCGAGCAAATTGTACGCACCTATGAAGGGTGTCAGTACTACGCTCGGCAGATTCACCTCCCGGCCCAGGCGGTCCAGATGATCCCCATCATGTGGCCCTTCTTGGTCTAGGGACTCGACCTAGTTGGGCCACTCAAAAGGCGCCCGAGGGCTTCACCCACCTACTTGTCACCATAGACAAGTTTATGAAATGGATCGAAGCTCGACCGATCTCCACGATCAAATCCGAGCAAGTTGTGTTGTTCCTCCTTGACATCATCCATCCCTTTGGAGTACCAAACTCCATCATCACAGACAATGACACGTAGCTCACCGGTAGGAAATTCATTCGATTCTGCGATGAACAACACATCCGGATCGATTGGGCAGCCGTCGCGCACCCCTGGATGAACGAGCAAGTCGAGCGCGCAAACGACATGCTTCTGCAAGGCCTTAAACCTAGGATCTTCAACCGGTTGAACAAGTTCGGCGCGCGCTGGCTCGCCGAGCTCCCGGCGGTGCTCTGGAGCCTGAGGACAACTCCCAGCTGGGCCACCGGCTACACACCTTTCTTCATGGTTTATGGTTCCGAGGCCGTTCTCCCAACGGACCTTGACTATGGGGCACCAAGAATTAGAGCATACGACGAATAGGGGGCCGAGGCATCCCACCAACACGCCATGGACTTGCTAGACGAAGTACCAGTAGGCATTATGACGGTACCATAGCCGACGGGTGCGGGACCGAGCCTTCAACGTCGGGGACCTTGTCCTCCACCTCGTGTAGAGCAGCAAGGACCACCACAAGCTCTCCCCGCCCTAGGAGGGGCCATACGTCGTTGTAGAGGTACTCCGCTCAGGCGCCTACAAGTTGAAAACCATCAACGGCGAGGTCTTCACCAACGCCTAGAACATTGAGCAGCTACGTCGTTTTTACCCTTAAATAAACACATGTTTTTTCTTATCAGTTTTTGTCTTTACAATTCCCTGATCTTTAGTGACATCCGACCCCTGCAAATCACAAGGGGCTGGACCTCACTCGGGGGCTGATACAAATAATACAAGTACGTTTATCTTACAAACACTTTCTGTGTTATATTTGCAAACTTTCTCTAAGTTTTTCGTTCTTCTCATAACAAGTCCTAAGGACTAAGATTTTAGGAACAAGTTCTGAGTACAACTGGTAGGACTGCGGGAGACCCACGCCCTAGTAGCTACGACCTCTTTGCTCACCAGCGTAATCAGAACTAATTCACCCGCACTCCTAGTTTTTTGCAACTTGAGCCATGGGAAGGGTCGAAGGGCATCGAAACCTCTTCTACAAAAAGAGGAAGCCGAAAAGTTGTTTGCCGCAACCAAACATGGAAAATTCGTTCATTTTTGCACAAGTTCACCACTTACAAAGTAATTTCATCACGCAAAGGACTAATCTACTCCTAAAATTCAAAGGACTATTCACTCGGGGGCTCCCCCACGAACTTATTCAATTACAGTCTCTGCTTAGCTTTACTACAAGTACTACTATGGTCGCCGCCCCAAGCTCTCCATCGGCAACGACCAGGCATGTACACGGCCCAGTTCATCTACTGTGGCTGCCGTGCACTGCTCCCCATCGGCGATGTCCTATCGCTTCGCAGGATCCTCAAAGACGCCATCATCTGCAACGATGAGCACCACACCAGTGACTGCGGTGTCCCTCCACCAGGGCACCCAGGGACTACGCCATCGTCATCAGCCGTGACCCCGACAATGGTGCCTTTGCCAGGGTGCCCAGGGACTACGCCATCGTCATCGGACGCAACCCCAACAACAGCACCTCCGCCGGGACGCCCAGGGACTACGCCATCATCATCGGTCGCAACCCTCACAACGGCATCAGGGCAGGAAGCGCCTCCCACTGAAGGAAGGCCGCAACCAATGATGGCAAAATCGACAACGCTCAGCACCCTCTGGCGCCCTTCCTCCTTCGGTAGCGGCAACCTCTCCTTAGCCCAGGCAAACCGCGCCAACTCATCTACGTTGGATGACCTCCAGCTCGACATCACGCTCCGGATTCACAAGCAGATCTGTGAGCTCTTCTCTCCCTCGCATTACCCTCTCTTACTTAAGAGCCGATGCATTCGATGAAAAGCAAGGAGAAGAGGTGGCGGCTCTGAGGCTGGCGGAGAGGTGGGACGGGAGCTCTTTCCCCCCCTATTTAAAGAGGGGGCTTAGCAGCTAAGGAAAGGCAAAAGGTTTGGACGAAAAACTCTCTGCCTTCTCCTATTCAATACAAATGCGAAATCAATGTTGACAGAAATCTGAGAGGACGCGCCACAAAATGATGGGACACGCTCTGGTCGATGGGACGCTGCCTGGTAAGTCAGACCGTCACCCGGGCATTGCCCACCACTAATGCGCCCTAGGCACGAGAACCGAGGCACGCTCACCTATAGGCAACTCTCCGCTTCCCCAGGAAGGACCATGGAATGACCCAACGACAGAACCTCCCCCCAGGGGGAGCCCCATGGGCCTCCTGGGTCGATCAGGCGGCCCAGGCAAAACAACGAACGTACGACCAATTGAAAGATAAGCACCCCTATTTACTTACTTTGAGTGTTAAATTCTTTACCGAGCCTCCAACCCCAGCAACGGCAGGGGCACGGACATCGCTCGGAGGCTGCCGAGGGTGCCGGTTTGTTTAAACACCCTCTTAGCCCAACCCCTCCTTATGTTTGAGAAACCGGAAGCATGGCGTGTGAGAATAAAACGATGAATACAACTGGACGAACCACCAGACCCTATGCCCCGACGGCTATGGTGTTTTTTGTTCACCAGCATAATCGCATTCACAGTTCCTTACATTACTAGCCTTAGCTCTCGCCTTCTCGAAAGGAGTTTGGAGGGGTCCACCTGCAGAGCCCCCTTTCAGGGGGAGGCTGACAGATCGCTTAAAAATCAATCGAGCGGCTCGGATAGCCACCAAGAGACAGAAACAAAAATAGCAAAACTTATGCAGGTTACGCTGACCTCATCGCAAACGTCAGACCCAAACCTGGCATGGACATGTCTGGTAGGAGCTTCCCACGACTCATACCACCAAGGTAACGTTACTGACCCCCGCTTTTGTTTTGATTAAACTATATGTTAAATCCATACATCCAAATGTTGCATATGTAAATTATTGCATCTCAACGCTTCATGTTGCATCATGAAGCGGTAGCCGCCTCATTCAATATGAGCGACACCTGACCGGGGTTCGAAGGCCAGCCCGCGAAGGGCTCGAGGCCGCCTCATGTCAAACAGATCTAGGGGAGAAAAAACCAAAATGAGCCCCAGCGGCCTCGCCCGACCCTGTTTAGAAGCGGACAGGGATATTTCAACCTTTCTCGTTTGATTCTAACCTTGAGCCAGACCCACAGAATCTCCATCGAGGAGAGGCCAACAGGCCACCTGAGCCCAGCGAATGGCTCGGGCATCTACCGGGAGACGGGTTAAGAAGTTGTGGAATGCCACATGAGGGCTCTACCGACCCCGTCAGCAAATGATGGATCCGGATTCCATACAAACATACCCGTTAGCGAGCTCATTGAGCGCAGCACTCAAGCCATCGAGGCAAGTGTCGTCAACTCAGCCTCTCCGGTCACGGAAACTAAGGACGGGGTAGCGTGCGAAAACACGGCCGACCCCTAGCAGACCCTAAAGGGCTCGGGGGCTCGAGCCGCTCGATCCAAGATCGAGAGACCGAGGTTCAAAGGCTGACCAGCGAAGGGTCTGAGGTCGCCTCGCGTCAAACAAGAGCCAGGGGAGAAAACACAGATGAGCCTCAACGGCCTTTGCCCGACCCGCATTAAGGCGAATAGGGTCATCTCAACCTTCTTGTTCAATCCAGCCTCTAGTCGAGCCCATAGAAACCCCATTGAGGGGGAATCTGTTGGAAGGCGGGCCAAGGAGCAATGGAATGCCACCCGAGGGCTTTGCCCGAGATCGGATTCCATCCGAACATCCCCATTAGCAAGCTCATAAAAGCACGTCGCTCGAGCCATCGAGGCAAGAGACGTCGCCTTAACCCCTCTGGCTGCAAAAAACCATTGATGGGACAATGATCACGGGCGAACCGGCCCTTAACCAAATCCCCACCACACACGGGGGCTCAGGGAAGGCCAGACTAGTGATAAGACCGAACGCACGGTCACACAGCGATCATCAAGGTCCTAGGTAAGGGGTACGAGTAAATACAAAACGTAAGTTTGCCTCCCTCGCTCCGGTCTCCAGTAACATCCGACCCCAGCAACCGCAAGAGGTCGGATCTCACTCAGGGGCTAATAAAGGTATGGGTACCTCCTTTCTTTTTTCGAAAAAAAATTATAGAGAGAAGAAGGTAAAATCAAACAAACGAAATGAAAATTATCAAACTATTTCCATGACACAAAAGTACTGACACTTGTTCACATATTACAAATAAGTGTTTATCAAGCTAACTACTTCCGTGAAGGGAGAACCTCTTGTTTCAGCTTGTCCACCAGGTTCTGCGCGAGGGGAGTCACTACCTTTTCCATCTCGTCCAGCTCATCATCATCATAGACAGGCGTGAAGCCATGACTCATTACCTCCAAGTTAATCTCCTCAAGTTGGCCTACCCGCGCCGTGATTCCCATGGCACAAGCTGCAAGCGAGATGGATCCTTCTGGCTGCGCCACCCTCAGGGCGTCGGTGACCACTCCAATAGCGGCTTATAGAAGGTCATGCTCGTCGCTCTCGACCCAGAGGATCCCTTGCACTTTAGTAAGCTCCTTCACCAGCCAGGCAGCAGCGCTTTCAACCTTCAACCTTTGGTTCACTGCGACTCCAAGATCCGCCCGGAGGGAGTCGGCCACCCCACGTGCCTCGTCGCACTCCTAGATGGCCCGGTCACGATCCTCATGGGCTGCACTGTGCTCCGAGCGAAGTCTCTCCTCGGTCGGACGTAGCTCGTCCCACTCCTCGCGTAACCGGGTGATCATCTAGGCGTCCCGATCCGCCCTCTACTGCAACGCCGTGGACCTCTCCTCAGCCTTCAGCTTGAGGTCTCGCTCCACCTCTAGCTCCACCAGGAGCTCACCGACCCGCTCACTAGCCGTGGCGTCCTTCTATAGCAGCTTATCCTACTCCTTTTGAAGCCTAGCGGCATCCTTCTCGTCCAGCTTCACCCTCGCCGATAGGTCCTCAAACATCCCATGAGCCTCCTCCGCGTCCCGGCATGCCTCGGCCTCCCGCTGCTAGGCGGCAGCGAGTTGCGCGCCCACATCTCCTCATAGCCTGGCGTCCTTGGTAAGACAGTCCCATTCCACCTTTTGCTCACAAAGGAACCAGGACTTGTCCTGGCTATGAGCAACAATATTCTGAAAAGAGGACCGGAATCAGAAGACACGAAAACACAAAAATATGTGAAGAAAGAAGAAAACAAGTGAGAAGATCAAGCAGATACCCGGCTAGAAGGAACGAGGATTTCACGGAAGGCACCACTGGCCTCCCTTAGGGCACCCATCACCGCTGAGAGCCCAACGTCAAGATTCTCCTGCTCCAAGCTCTCGGCAGCATCGTCAAGCGAAAAAAGAATCGGCACTAGGTCCTGAGCAGCCATCCACTGGACCAGCGGCTCACCCCGTACGGGGGAGCAGCTGCCTCCCGACAACAGGGCCAAAGGCGGCTCTATTCTGGTCCTTCCCACCACCGCCATGATGCCTGGAGACCTTCCAGCCGTGTCCTCCTCCATATGGCCTACCCCGGGCACCACAGCCTGGACCGCCGGTCGCACGGATTGTGCCACCCCCTCGGATGCCACCATGGCAGTGTCCGACCCTGCCGAGCTTGTCGCGGTCGCGGCCACCTCCGTCTGGGCCTCTAGCAGCGCAAACTACGCTGCTCCATCGGACGCCACCGCGGCTGCATCCAACTCCGCCCAGCCCACGTCAGGCGCTGTCACTTGGGCCACCGGGGGCACGGAATGTGCCACCCCCTCGAACGCCACCGCGGCTGCGTCTAGCTACTCCCGGCTTGTCGCGGTCGCGGCCGCCTGCTCGACAACCACCAAGGGCACGGGTGCCACCACGGACACCGCTAGACCAGCCAACGAGGCCCCAACGTTAGTGCCGCTCCTGCCCAAAATAGGGGCGACGTCGGGCAGCGACATCCATCCCTCCTGAAGGGCAAGGCTCTTCTTGGGCGCCGGCCCCAAAGGGTGGCCCCGTCGCAAGAATCTACAAAATGGAAAAAGGGCATAAGGTCGGAAGAGAAAAATAAAGGAAGAAAACGAGGGGAATCGGTGACATACTCTGACGCTTTCGGTCGGCGGGTACATTTTGGGGATGAACCCTTGGACCCCTGCTCCAACTCATGTGGGTGGGACCATTTCGAGCCTACCCCCTGCTCCGAGGCAGGGAGGCTCGTCTCTCTTATCTCTGGGGGCACGGCACCAGAGCCGCTCCCCTCCATCAGCTCATGGGGCACGGCACCAGAGCCGCCCCCCTCCATCAGCTCATGGGTGTGGTGTCGAAACCGCCCCCCTCCGCAGTACCTCGGGGATGGCCTCAGATCCATCCCCTCCCATCCAGCAATCCTCTGTCGGCACCCCGTGGGTGACGGTGGATCCTCTGGCTCCCGCCAGACCTAGAGGCAGGCCTGGCTCCACCGTCCCCGTAGACTCACTTCCCTCCGCGTGGAATGGAAGGGGTCCCCGCATGGACAGTGAGTCCTCATTCACCATGTCACCCCCATCCACGTCGGCTACCGCCTCATCATCGTCGTCGTCATCATCGTCGTCGTCGTCATCACTACTAGTCTCCTCTCCTCGATCGCGAGCTTGCTGCTTCCGTATTGCCTTCTTCTTCGTGAGCTCCCTTGTCTTCTTGACCCAACCAACCAGGGCATGGTTTGCTGCCGCCCGGGATGGGTCCTTCGGTAGCGAAGCTGGGCTATCCTTGAAGAACAATCCTCCTGGCTGATCCCGCTATCCCACGATTAGCATCAGGGGATCGGAAATTTCAAGCGAAAAGAGGAGCAAGGGAAAAGAAAACTTACAAAGTCAACAAACCCCGGCTCTGGCTGCATTGGGGGATGCCCCGGCACCGGGTACACAAAGTCGAGGATGGCGCCAATGGAGTCCTTCATGGGCTCCATCGCCTCCTTAATGCGCTACGCCACCTCGGAAGGAGGGAGCGCTTCATCGGTGAGCGCCGTCCCTTCGAACGACGCTTCATGCACCATCTGATATAGGGGAAGCGCACGCGCCATCAGCGGCGCAACCCTCCTCGCATGGTAGGCACCAATAATCCCCGACCCCTTCACGCCCCTCTCCTTCAGAGTTCAGAGGGCAGCGAGAAGGTCGTTGAGATGCTTCTTGTCCTTGGCCTGAACGCCCCACCCCCATGACTTCAGGGCCTCCAAGATGTAGCGCCCAGTGAAGGCCGGCAAGGGAGCGGTGGCGTCATTCTTGACATAGAACCACTACGAATGCCACCCCTTGTTGGAGGTGGCCAGATGCATTAGCGGATACGCCCCCGCCCGGGTGTTGCGGAGGTGGATACTGGCGCACCCCACCGGCGCGTGTAGATCTTGCTTCCCGACCTGCCTCTTCACGAGATTGACGGTAAAGAGATACCGCCACAGGTCAAAGTGGGGACTGATCCCCAAGAACCCCTCGCACAGGGCAACAAACGCCGCAATGTGCTGGATCCCGTTGGGGGTAGGGTGTTGAAGCTCCACCTGGTAGTAGTCCATCAGTCCCCAAAGGAAATGATGGGCGGGCGTGGAGAATCCTCGCTCATGGAAGTGGGCGAAAGAAACGATGTACCCTTTGGGTGGCTCCGGTTCCTCCTCTTCACCGGGCAGCCGCCACTCCTTGACGGTGGTCAACGGGCGAAGGAGGCCTCGGTGGACGAGGCCCTCTAAGCGCTGAGGAGAGATGTTGGATTTGTACCCTGGGTCCATTGCGATGGCAGGAGCAGCACGGGGAAGAAGGCAGCAGTGAGTTTGATGGCGGAAGCAGTATGGGTGTAAGAGGCGCAGGTGATTGGCGGCGGAGGCTGAGGACGCGAAGGCGAGGAGGCAAAATGAGGAACCCTGGGGGTGAACCCCGTGGTTTTATAGGGGCGATAGATGCGAGAAGGGCAACCGTCTGCCTCGATCTCTGAGCCTACCACGTGCACCGCCGCGTCACCTCGCGGGATACGCACACACGATCCCTATCCCTTCCTGAAAAAATCGCACCGGACGGTTCGTCTTCCGTAGGCGAACCAGGACTCTCTCTCCATCGAGGCGACACGGGTCACAGAGCTTTTCCCTCCGACCCACCTAGGGTCCCAAAGCCAAAGGGCCATCCCAATGAGGGATAGGCCCACAAACTACCGGGACTCGAGGAAGCAAGCATCACCAGGGCCTCGATCCACAGTCGGGTCCCAGCCAGGCCGGCACTAAACAAAATTCCCGCGAACGGAATACCATGATCCCCTTAAAAATATCCAGTTGACAAAAAACCAAGTCTTTCAGCCTTACCCACGAAGGGTCCGATACTACCCCCCGGGCGACTCTACTCGAATCACCCGGGGGCTTGGGGGCTACACCCATCGGGTGCGCTCGCGCGCACCCTCTGGCAAATTAACTCCGATGAAATCGAAAACACCCCCAGGCGATTCTGTCCGAATCATCCGAGGGCTCGGGGCTACTGTCGGGGACCTAATACCGGGGTACCCCAGAAGTTTGAACCAATAACCATCGAACGTTAAAAACTCCCAGATGGACAAGGGCGCCGCTGCGTTTCTTGCCCGAATGATGGGAGTTTGGTTCCGCCTCGCCCGACGCCCTTGGGCTAGCTCCGCCTCGCCTGAGGGCTAAGGGCTAGACTCCACCTCGCCTGACCCCCGAGGACTGGGCTCGGTCTTGCCCGATGGATAAAGGCTAGACTCCGCCTCGCCCGACCCCCGAGGGCTGGGCTCAGTCTCACCCGACTGATAAAGGCTAGACCTCGCCTCGCCCGACCCCCGAGGGCTGGGCTCGGTCTCGCCCAACGGATAAAGGCTAGACACCACCTCGCCTGACCCTTGAGGGCTGGGCTCGGTCTTGCCCGATGGATAAAAGCTAGGCTCCACCTCTCCCAACGTCCGAGGATGGACCTCGCCTCGCCCGATGTCCGAAGACTGGTTTCGTCTCTCCTGACAACCTCTCCCCGCTCCCTCATGATGATAGGTACAGGGTAGGACAAGACGTTTAGGTCAACCATGGCTTCGAGGACCATAACCTACGCCCCAATAGGAAAAGTACTACCAGGGAACGACGGGATGGGTGCTTTAGACCCTTCCAGGCGTGGTAGAGCCTCAATAGTGTTGCGGGCACGTGCTCTTCGCCCTACAGAGTTGTAGGTGCCGCCTTCAGTCCTCAGACACGAAACCCGACATAGACATACGACAACCACTACGGTCCAGGAAAGGGCTCGCGCCCTCCACAATGACGGATGTGCTGTCACCACGCTGTGGTCTTAAGGGAGCGGTGCCCGCTACATGATCCCTCAGGGACACCAGATCAGAGCACTCGCTTCAGCCTTCGGATGCCCTCTCCAATCGGAAGGCCTTGCCCACAGCGCTACTTCAGACTCTGACCCCACGTCCCTCCGATGGGGATTCATAAGAACCAGAAGGCGTGCGGAGCAAGACTGGGCAAGGCTCATAAGTCAAAACCACTATACCAGAGTCCATACCCTGCACGGAGCAGTACTCTATAGCCATCCTGACATTTTATAGTGGCATCAATAGTATTGTAGGCGCTTACCATTATCTGGTATCCGTCGGAATGGACAACAAGGCTGGGTAGACGTGAACAACAAGGCTTAGTAGCATACGCACCCTTTCCCTCTCACTTGTAAAACCGTCCCCTTCATCTATAAAAGGGGAGGTGCTTCCTCCAACAAAGGGACCAACTTTTGATGGACAACACAACACACATCACACACAGTCAAGCTACCACCAGGCTCTTGGCATCCTTTTGACCCTTCCATTAGAGACCTGGGACCAGTCCCTCTCTCGACCATTTGTACTACCTCATTATCCTCCTTCCGATAAAGTACTACCTCATTATCAATAGGGGGTTACATCAGAGGATCGAGGAACTCTCCGGAGGACAGCACAGTAAGGCAAAAGAAATCCCTCCCTCTCTAGATCTTTCTCTCTCTCTAGGTTTTCTCCCTCCTTTTAGGTTTCTCTCTCTATTTACTTGAATCTTGGGGACGAGATTCTTCTAAGTGGAGTAGATCTATAACACCCTTGTTTTTGCATCATAGTAAAAACCACTAAAAATTTGAACTTTTTAAAACTTTACAACAAACCAAAACTGGATTAGTTTATTTCCTGCAAAACCATTTTAAAAGGAAATGTTTTCCAAATCCATTGCATTAAAATCCACCATTTGCATTTAGGTAAGAATGTTTGGAGTGATGATTGCTTGATCGTGTGAATGCTTGAATGATTGATTGTATGCTCTAGAATTTATTTGGCACTAGATAATTCTCCTTGGCAATCTCCCCATGACATCCTCCATCCAAATAATTCCTTGACCCCTCCCTTGATTTACCAAGTCCACCACATTTCAAATCCTCTTTGAAATCCACTTGAATTCATTTCAAATTGTGCCTAGTTTATTTTCTGGAAATAGAAAAGGAATTCTAATAAGGAAATGGACCTCGGGTTCAATCTCTCGCCCTCCTTTCTTCTGGCCCACAAGCAGCCCGCTTCACCTTCCACCATGGGCCGCCACTAGCCCAGCCGAGCGGCTACGCCGTTCCCCTCCCCTCTCCATTGGGCTGGCCCAGCAACACGCCCAGCACCAGCGTAGCTCGCTCCCACTCCTCTCCATGCCACTGATGCCCCGCCCTGCCTTGTCAACTTCGTCGTCTACCTTTAGACGAATGATGCGAATACCGCATCACTCGCGTCGTTGATCTCCGCTGCCTCGGGCTTGTTGTTACCGCCTTTCCCCAGCCAAATGCGGATAAGCATGCACTGTTCTGCACCATCTTTGAGCTCAGGAGCATGTGCCAAGGAATCCGAGGCGCGGCAAAATATCTTGCCATGGAGAAAAGATCTCGGCGCTACGAACCAACATTGGCGACCTATAAATAGGCCTGGCCAGCGAGCTCCCGCCTGAACCATCAATGACATAAGCTCCGCCTAGCTCAGGAACACTCCCTCTCCCTCTCACTTTCCCTTCTCCCTTACCCTATCAAGCTCTAGTTTGATTCCCCTCAATCCGACCGCCATGGTCGACATGGGAGTCAAGCTCTAAGCTCTCCCTCCCTAGTGCGTCTTAGGCCAATAGGATTCGCCAGCATGCCCACCAATCCCTCTGCCACCCACTCTGCTGCCACAAGATCTCCCTACCCCTCTATACTGCCTAGTTCCCAAGCAATGCCCACCACCGAGCCACCATCATCGCCGTTCGTCACCAGTAGGGCACGACGACGAGAAATGGCACCCGCTACATATTCAGGTCCGAACCGCAGCCATGCCGCACCCACTCGCCCACTCAACCACCTCATAGACCACCGCGACCCACTTTCGTGCCACCGCATCACCCCAGCAAGCCACTACGGCCATCTTGAGCCCCTGTGGCCACCACCAACTTGCCCAGACTCTGCGGAACCACCTTAGGAGCACCGTCCGCCTCACTACGGTAAACTCCAAGCATGAGCACAGCCGGCGTAAGCTATCGTGGTGAGCCCTCGACCATTGCTCTATTCCCTCGCCATGCTGCCTCGCTGTCGTCTGTCTCCGTTCCCCTCTGTTTCCCCCTCTCCCTCTGTCACGTGGGCCCAAAGCCAAACGACGTTCCCCTTCCTCTTCCTCTTCACCCGTGGACCCAGTTCACATGAACACTGAGAGAGAGAGTCCATAGCACAGTGTTGCACCTGGTGCACAGTAAAGTACCAGCAGGCTGAGCCCCACCGTGTTGGCCCACGCGTCAGCCACTAAACCCGAGGGAAAACTGCTAGGTGCACCCGAGCAGTGTACACAGGAGGCTGCCAAACCATTTTCTATGCATGAAAAAATTCCCAGAAAATTCCTAAATAAACTAGGTACACCCCAGATCATACTCAGACACTTTCATCTCATTTGCATTAGTCCAATTTCCAGAATTAATTCCCAAGTTATATTCCACATCTTCTTTTTCCAATAAATCTTTGATAAATAATATCTCCTCCATCCTAACTCCAAATCACATGATTCTTCCACCAAAAATCTTCTAAATTCGAGCTCTACTTATTCATATTCCTTGTACTATTATTTGGTGCCCAATTAAATTCTAGTTTGATTGTTTTTCCTTTCCTATATTTAAATTAATACTAATTATAGTAATACCCTTCGCTGTAGTAGTTAACCCCCGTATATTCGTGTATGTGTATGTACCATGATACATACTTGAATATATCCACACCCACCACCTAAAATAGTAGGACATGTATACATACAAGGATATGCCCGATACCTAGGTATACGCCTAGGTATGGCTAACTTTATATTCCGCCTTTCTCCATCCTAACTAATCTTGGGCACATACATATGCATATGCGTATGTGTCACTAACCTAGTGGACCTGTAGAGACCAGGTCATCTATGATGACTTGGTCATCTTTCTCTTTTAGGTTCACATAATAGCGAAGCCTAATAATAATATGGTCTGGTTTTCATCAGACCAACCACCCACCTTAACCCAACCCGTAGAAGTCCTACCCTATGGATGAAATATCTTCATCCAAACCTTACTTCAAATTAACATAGTAGTGATAGCCTTAGACAACAACCCATCACCCAATAGGATCAACCCATCTAGGATCATTTCCTTCTTTGGTTGCCTATGCTTGTTTTACATGCCTTGCTTGTTATTTTCCTTGTTTGTGCTTTCTTGCTTGTCGACACTAGACCGCGTAGGATAGAAGATGTGGAGAGAACCTGATGGAGCCAAGAAGTCCAGAAGACAGGAGTAGGAGAGACAGGAATTGGACATGGATATAATCGTCAGCGAATGGAGGCAAGTCCTAACACCCACCTATTCCTTCCCTCTACATTACATGCCATCCCTTAACCACCCCCCTTTCACCACTACCACACCTTGCTAGCCTCCACCATAAATCCTCTACTTTCCATCGCCACTAATTAATAAACTCAACTCATATTACTTAAATTCCCTTTTATGAATTAATGGAATTATAATGGGTCATGAACTCGGTTATACTAATGTGAACATTGATGATAATTATCCTGATATGATATAAGCTTGAGAACGATATTGTGATGAGGTAATGGTTACCTAGATACGAGATGAGCTCTATGAACCTGAGGATAATAACTTGAACTTAAAACTGGACTTGGCAACTTGCCCAGACTCTGCGAGTGGGGGTAATTTATGGAGGTAAATTACCTTGGCAGGAGCGCCTGGAGAGGGTTCCTATGGGAGATACTTGCCTCGGTCACATAAGGAGCAGGCACAGATGCTATGTGATCTTCTGTGGCCTCGTTGGCGTGGTTGCTATGTGATCCTCCACGTCAAGCCCATGGATTTTTTGGTCGCGTTCGAGCCCATGTTGTTGTATGATTGGCCAAGTTTGAGCCCATATTATTGATGATTTGGTATCATCGGCACTATTATGTTGGGATGATTTGGTATCGTCCGAGATTATATGATGGGATGATGTGGTATCATCCTAGATTATGAGATGGAATGATTTGGTATATCCTCTTGAGTTTAGTATGTTATCCAACCCCTGAGAAGTCGTGGTAGAATTATATGGACATCTAAGGTCACGTAAATTAGGGTATAGGATCTCATTAGGCCTGTCGCGCCATTGACCCTGGTGTCGACTATGCCTATCATGTGGGAAAATTTGTACACCTCTGTAGAGTTTATTTAATCTATTCAAATAGCCACATTCTTAGAATGGGGCAGATGCTGAGATGAGATACTATGATTAGACTTCTACAACTGTGATAATCTGGTAAGATGTATTTTACTAATTTAGTAAATTATAAGTAACCCAGAAACTGGTGAGAATGGTAATACTCTACCAGGATCCGACCTATAATTATAACTACCTCCCCCTACCACCTTTACCACTATAACCCCCTTCACATATAGCATTCCCCTTCCACCTCTCCTCCACCCAAAGTTTAGGGCTTGCTGAGTACTTTATGTACTCAACCCCCTCCATTCTATGTTTTTAGGAGTAAAGCTACAGGAGCACATACCCAGATGGAACTACTAGAGCTATGCGAGGATAGGACAATAGAAGAATGTACGAGTATGGAGATATCGAGGACTACGCAAGGATAGGACAACTGGAGTATACTCGAAGACAAGGCCGTTCGACTACACGAAGGAGCTACGCTAGCACTACGACAATTGAGATATAGGAATATGCCTAGGGAATAAGTCTAGGGTTACGTCTGCACTCCAAGCTACCCATAGGAATGGAGCCACGATGACATAGGACCGCTGTCTTAGAACCCCTGATATACGATATGAGGCCAATGGCGCAAGCAATGTAAACCCGAACTATGTAATATGTTTCCCCATTAGCAATAAAAGTATGGTTTTTTATATCAATCTTGTTCGAATTGTGCGTATCAGCTATTGATCCAGGGACTGATACATGATGCACAGAGGACCCTAAGTTAGGGGCCGACACTCACACACAACTGTTGGCTTTATCTTATTGCTATATCATTTACACCCAATCTTACAACCCACTCCCACCCATATAAGTTAGCTAGTGATACATATTATACATCATTAATACATGGAACACCTTATTCTCTCGAAGTTACTGGAAGCCCATGCTCAACTAGCTATAGGTCTATAGGTTTCTTCTCTTCTCTTCTCTTCCCTTCTCTTCTCCAATTCAGCACCAATCTGATGATATGATAGCTCTTACAAATGGTTCATATATTATACTTGCTTTCAGGGTCGTCGCACTAAGGATTGGATGCGAAGTGAACTATACCTCTCGATGCTAGGGATTAATTGCCACAAGTGAAGCATCCACATTATGACCAACAAATCCTAATATAAATTCAAATATTAGAATGGGATTAAAAAGTGTTTAAAAATTGATTGACGCCAAAAAAAACATAGCAATGCATGTGAGCCACCCCCCTCTCATTATCTAACAGCACATTGCTACCTCCCTAGGTGGAGCTTCATCGAGGAAAAAAGAGGGCCATTGCCCCCCACCCCCACCCACACACTGATACAGTGATTAGAAATGAACCAATAGATCAGCACTAGAGGCACACGAACAAGACAGATAAAACTAGATGAAATTGTAACTCACAATTCCCTTCTAGTGGTAACCAATGATAGTGAGTAATTTTATTATCCCCAAAAATTGTTCTCCTTCCCAAATCTCCATACATATATAGAGCTATAGACCACGCAGGGCCATTAAGATAGAACCTGAAAAGCTTAGAACTGATGCATGCAAGACTCGTAAGTTTTATTGGAAAATAAATACTATAGCTACTAGGCTTCCGAGGAAAGTGACTGACATATTATTTGAGTTTATTTCTCTGCATCACACACACAACTAGTGGCGGAGCTCGCAGAGAAATGTAGGGGGAGCATTTTGCCTATTAATGATCAACATACACGAGCCCATCACTACCGGAGACAGCTTCTTTGCCGAGTGCCTCAGGCACTCGGCAAAGGCCAATATACACTCGGCAAATTCTTTGACGAGTGTTACACTCGGCAAAGGACGATCGGTAAACAGTTTATCGGCAAAGACCTCTTTGCCGAGTACACTTTATCAGGCACTTGGCAAAGAAAAGTGGCCGTGACGGCGAGCGCCACCGTGACGGCGAGCGCCACCGTGACGGTGGCTTTGCCGATTGCCAAGGTCAAGCACTCGGCAAAGGTCCTCGCTTTGCCGAGTGTCATTGACTTAGACACTTGGCAAAGGTGGTCACTTTGTCGAGTGCCGCCGGAAAGACACTCGGCAAAGTATGTAATGTTTGCCGAGTGCCTATCCCGTGGCACTCAGCAAATCTCTGATGTTTGCCGAGTGCAACGGCCTTTGCACTCGGCAAAGCATGTCTCCAGATAGTTCCCAGATAGTCACTTTGCCGAGTGTCATGGCCATTGTACTCGGCAAAGTGACTGAAAACAACCTTTTTTATTTATTTTTTACATCCCATCCAAACAAACAGAAGATATATATAACAAACATCACCAACATCACATATATATCATCAACAGCACATATATATCACCAACACCATATATATATCACAAACGTCATATATATATCACAAACGTCTCATGTCTCACAATATATCACAAATAAGTTCACAAGTAATTCAAGTGCTCCATCATCTTCAACCACAATTGCAAATAGAAGTATCATTAACAACCACAAGTATCATCATTGATTTGGTGAAGGATTCGCTGAAGCATGCAGATCGTTCGATGCCGCCGATTGATTCTGCACAAAGGAGAAGAGATTGCATGTGTGAGACAAGATAAATATATACCATACCTGAACAAAACTTTCATACTCCACTAGGTTTGACCGTAAGCATGAACATACAAACTAAAACATTTATACTCACAGGAGTAGAATAGTGAGGAGGTGGAGGTGGAGGTGGAGCGAATAGCGAAGGTGGCGGAGCTACACCCGTAGCGGCGCCAAGACTTTGCATGTACTGAAGAATCTCCGCCATCCTCCGCTGCTCGGCCTCCCGCTCGGCCTCCACCCTCTCCATCTTCGCCTGCATCTACTCCTGTATCCTCCTCTCTTGTTCCAACTGGGCCTACAATATATTCACCCTAATGTTACAATAATGCAAAGGAAAGGTATGGAAAAACCAATGAACGACGAATAAACTAGGAATAACCTCGAGTGCCTCCACCCGGTGGTGTGAAGTGTCCTGCCGAGGTCGTATGGCCGGACTCCTACTCGTGCTGCTTGCTCGAATCTAGGAGAGACTAGGAGTAGCGGCCGAGTCGTTTGCGCCGACGCCAATCCCATACCGCCCATGCTTCTTGCCTCCTCCCACCCTCATGATGACTTCTCCATCAAGGTCCTCGGTGCTCGAATCATACTCTGACCCATGGACCTCCCTTGCCATCGATGTGTACTCACTAAGGCAGTTGTGGACGGTCGCATTGCTGTACGCCTCGGGCCCATCCTCCGAGTTGTAGTCGATGTTGGATGTCGCCTTGCCCTTGTGGGCCATAGAAAATGCCTTGAAGATGGAGCAAGGCTGGCCACCATGTGACGCCGACTACGAGAAAAAAATGCAAGATGATTAGAAATCATGCAGAATTAAGCGTTAGAATAAATAAATGAATTTGCGTACCCATTTTTCTACGTATCCGCTAAGGCTGCGGCTGCCTTGATGGTGTGCTACACCTAGCATCATCAAACGCCGCTCCCGGCACAAGTTGTGCGTCTCCTCCCACTCGCGTGAGCACCACCTGTCCACCATCTGTTCCCAGCACTAGGGATGTGCGCGCACCAAAGAGGAATCATCTATAGGCTATCAAGTACATGACATATCAGAAGATGAAATTAAGCCTACTTAATCTCAAAAGGAATCAGTATTAATGTTCTGTATAACTGTCAACATACCATCGAAGGCGTCTCGACTCAGGCTATACTGGGACTTTAACGCCATTATACATTCAATGGCATCCAGTTGAGAAACCTTTGTCTGGCCATGAAGGGGTTTCTGTGCCGCGGCAAACATGTCATAGAACGCCTTTGTGGTTACCTCTGGCTCCTCCTCCGTACGTCCTTTAGTGAACTGTGCCTTGTGATAGTCATTTAACATGTCTGCTACCCCGGCATCAGCATCATAATCCTCGACGTGTGGTCTCACCACCTCCTCTCTCATACGATCGGCTTCACCATGGTAGACCCACCTGGTATAGTCTGTCGTAAATTCATTCTTCCAAAGATGTTCCCCCATGACCTTCTTCGTTTGTCTTTTCTTGTTTGCACATTTGCTGTAGGGACAACAAATTATACTCGCTCCTTTAGCAGCCACGCCAAATGCCCGTTCCAAGAAAGGATCGGTCTTGTCGATCCATTCATTGGTGACCTGACCCTGACTTGTGCGGCCCGTGTACATCCACTCACGGTCCTCCATCCTCTAACATATATAGCGGCGAGTAATATAAACATCAATAGCATCTACACGATGTTCCTACTATCTAATATGTGAGGATAGGTCCTAATCCCACGCGAGGATGCGTAGGTGGGGTTAGTTTCCATGCTCTACTCCTATCCGAGATAGAATTTCAGCAACACCTCCCCACTGTTCTCCAAATACACATCCTGCCAGGGAGAGTGTGTATCCGGAGAACAACAGGGAGATGATGCCGAAACTTTGTCTCAGATCGGAGCAGACCATGGAAACTAACCCCACCAACGCATCCGCGGGTTGTCCAAAAAATGTGGACAATTCAAAACAGATACAGTTTTAGATATGGAAATATCTGCATATTTCCAACTGTATCTCTTTCGAACGGGAGACGCCTAACTGGGTTACATGATCTACGACCATGATATGGAAAGAGGGATTATACCTAGGGTGGCGGTGGAGTCAGGCTAGCGGGGCCGTGGTGAGTCGGTGCAATGGCGAGGCGACGCGGTGCAGGTAGACCCGCAACGGCGAGGAAGGCGATCGGGGTCGCCGAGGTACTCCGGCTCCAAAGAAACATAAAACTGTCAATACAAAATTTCGGCAGCACCTCCCCTACACGGTGAGGTTTCCAAAACCTGCAAGAAAACCAACGGCACGATGGCCGACATGCACATATATATGAACGGCACGATGGTCGACATGCACAAGATTATATCCAACCACATATATATTACAATGTCACAACCACTCCTACGACTACCACCACTACTACTCTACCACTACTACTCTACCACTACTACTACCGCAACTACTAGTAATACTACGACGACGACAACGGTAGGGCATACCTAGTGGGCGTCGTAGGGCAGCGGTGGTGAAGGGGCCAGGGCACCGGTGGACAAGGCGATGGCTGGGGAAGCGCCGGGGATGGCACGGGAGCAGGCGGGGGTGGCGGCGGCGTGGGCGCGGCCGGCTCTAGCGCGGGCGGGGGCGGCGGCGGGGCTGGCGCCTCCTTCTTCTTCCTCCTTCCTCCTTCTTCCTCCTCCTTCTCTTCCTCCTTCTTCCTCCTCTCCTCCTCCTCCTCCTCTCTTTCTCCTCCTCCTTCGGCGGCGCGGCGCTGGCGGGGGCGGCGGCAGGGCTGGCGTGGGCCGGGGCGGCGGCGCTGGCGCGGGCGGCGGCAGCGGCGGCGCTGGCACGGGCGGCGGCAGCGGCGGCGCTGGTGCGGGCATGCGTGTGTGCGTGTGTGCGGTGTCTGTGGGCCGGCTGAGCCGGGAGGTTAAATCCCCTCTTTGCCGAGTGCCCCCGATCTAGCACTCGGCAAAGTTTTTTTTATTTTTTTATTCTTTACCGAGTGCCACCTGGCCAGACACTCGGCAAAGAGGGTTTTTAAAAAAAAATATTTTTTTTAAAATTCTTTGCCGAGTGCCACCCGGACTGGCACTCGGCAAAGAGGGGTTTTAAAATTTTTTAAAAATTCTTTGCCGAGTATCACCCGGACTGGCACTTGGCAAAGAGGGCTTTTTTAATTTTTTTTTAAATTGTTTGCCGAGTGCCATAGGTCCTGACACTCGGCAAAGAGGCTCCTTTGCCGAGTGTTATTTTTTGACACTCGGCAAATCATATTTTTTCACTTTTAACCTTCAAACTTTTTCTGCAGTCCACATATGATATCTTGAAGAGGCCGACTTCGGTTTGCAAGCATCGTACGTGACAACTTGCGTGAAACCTCCTCAATATTTTATCACAGCTTCCACATATGATATCTTGACATCTTGACAAGTTTCATGATTTTTGGACTTCGTTTGCTTTTAAAAACAACTCGACCGCATGTTTGTAGTCATGTTTCGTGAACAAGATGTTCGAAATTGGTGGTCTATTTCTGGATACGACCTCACATTATACTAAATAACATGAATATCATTTTTCCATTCATTTTTTTCATTATTCGAATGACTAGCAGTTATAATTTGAATTATCCAAGAAAATTCAATTAAATGAAATAAATTAAAGAAATATAGAAAAAGTCCGAGAAATATGCCACATTGGAACATGGAGTAACAGGTATTATCAGAGGACTGCAGAAAAAGTTTGAAGGTCAAAAGTGAAAAAAAAATATGGTTTGCCAAGTGTCAAAAAATGACACTCGGCAAAGGAACATGTTTGCCGAGTGTCAGGAGAAGACACTCGGCAAAGGAGCCTCTTTGCCGAGTGTCAGGAGAAGACACTCGGTAAAGGATTAACGGCGGCTGCCGGCCGTTAACGGCGGCGGCCCTTTGCCGAGTGTTCGGCACTCGACAAACCACCTTTTTGCCGAGTGTCAGTTGTTTGCCGAGTGTTTTCTCTCTGACACTCGGCAAACAGCTTCTTTATCGAGTGCCCGATAAAAAGCACTCGGCAAAGTCTGGGACACTCGACAAAGATGCCGTCTCCGGTAGTGCATACAGATCATAGATCTTGTTCTCTTTGACCATATGTACCTATAGACAATGAGTGGCCAACAAATTAGTACATCAAGTCACTAATTTACCACTCACTAGAATGGATCGTATCGGGGATTCAGGACTAGAGAGCAGCACGGCAGCTGGACTCCCAGAGGGCTCTAAGCCAACTCGCAAGTCCAGACAATAGGTGTCTGCGTGTGGCCTGTGCACCCTGCTCCACTTCTTCCCCAATCAGAAGACCAAGACCGTGGAGAGAAGCGCAGCATGCAACATCTGAACTACAGACCTATGCTATCAGTCGAGTCGCTAGAAATTTTTCTACACCAAGGGGGGCCACCACTGCCCAGGTTGGCCGAGCTTTGCTCCGCCAGTGCACACAACACCCTCCCACTGATCCAATGTCCACGTCGAGAGTGTCCTAGTACCCCTTGGTGGAGCACCAATGCACCACCACGAGTTGTGGGATCTCGACATGTAGGAAGCAAGCAGTGGCAGATCCAGCATAGGGGGGCTCGAGCCCCCCTACCGTCCCCTCCCCCCCAAAGCAACCATTTTTTTTCTAGCACATAGAAGGGAAGTTAGAATGGCTGCAGCTTTGGCTGAATGTTGAAGAAGGGAGAAGTCACGACATGGATGTGAGAGAATGAGTATTGGGTTAGCATGGAAAGGGCAAATGGCTATTGGGCTTTAGTTGAGAAAATATGAGAACTAGAAATTGGACTCCACCCAACATAGGTCCAACAACCTATTAAGTATGTATTCAAGGACTTTGATGTGACCTCTTGGCCTCCTCCTCGAGTCGTACAATCTGATCTTGTTTTGTTCCAGCATGATTTCTATGAGGACATAATGGCCACTGCAATCACAAAGGTACAATGCAAATTAGTCCCTACTTAAATAATAGTATTGAGGAAGGCAAGAATCACGTACTCGCAATGGTAGGCCAGGAGTATGCTTCGTACTAGTTCGCAATTTAGGAATATCTGGGTCACATGCTTCATAACATCATGTGGATTGCCATCAATTCCTTTGCATGAGTTTTTGTTTACTTTGTTAGGATCCATGAAGACCACATCATTGATCCCTCTGGCCCTACACGTTTCTGCCTCCATAAGACTGTCTCCAATAAGGAGACCCAGACCCATTTTTGCGTTCGGCACAGTTCTTTGCCTTCCGAAAACATCCTCCAACGACGGACCCATACACCCGACGCATTTTGCCTGCTGCCCTGAACGCCAGGCAAAAAAGCGTCCCCTCTCTCTCTCGCTACGCAAATCGCCGTGGCCGAGGCGGAGCTCGCCCGAGCTCGCCCGCGCCGTGGCCGAGGCGGAGCAGGCGGAGCTCGCCCGCGCCATGGCCGAGGCGGAGCTCGCCCGCGCGCAGAGGCGGAGCTCGCCCGCACCGTGGCCGAGGCGGAGCTCGCCCGCGTCGTGGCCGAGGCGGAGCAGGCGGAGCTCGCCCGCGCCGTGGCCAAGGTGGAGCAGGCGGAGCTCGCCCGCGCCGTGGCCGAGGCGGAGCTCGGGGCGGGGGCGGAGCTCGCCCGCGCCCGCCACCGGTGTTGGAGGAGGAGCGCGCGGCGAGGCGGGGAGCGGGGCGCGGCCGTCGGGGAGCTGGGATCCGGGGTCCTCCGTGCCGGGGCGGAGCTCGCCCGCGCCCGCCGCCGGTGTTGGAGGAGGAGCGCGCGTGGAGGCGTGGAGGCCGGAGACGACGACGAGGATCCTTGGCGCGGTCCTGGATGGATGAGGCGGCGACCTCCGGCGGATTTGGGGCTTGTGCGTTTGCGGTCGGTTGGAGAGGCTCACTTTTGCGTGGCGACTTTTTTTCACTGTGCCGAACCCAAACCGAGATATAGGTGTTGTATTTGGGTCTCATGGTTGGAGTCAGTCTAATTAATGCATAAGCAAGAAATGATAAATTCTTATATGTATCCATGGTTACAAGTGTGACAGAATGTATGGTGAGGGTACTTATATAGTTCATACGGAAAGTATCTCGACGTCGAGTTGGCGCCTCTGGTATAAAGGAAATAAGAAGTCCCAGTGTAGACCAACACTATTTCTTCTTTATAACGAAATACCCATGCTCGGAGTGTCAATCCGAACATTTCTTGCTCCTTACCGGTCTCTATTTTATAACATTCATGCAATCGATGCAAACTTGTCGGTAATTGTGTGATATCTTCTGCGTGCTCCAATATATAGATCTTTGCTTGCCTCATACTTGTATGCAATAGGTGTCGTGTCAAATTCTAGTCTTCCTCCGCAATTGTTGCTTTGTCAGACCCATGGCTTCGGCTTGTTTGACGAATTCTGTTTTTTCCTGGGTAAGTACTTGCGGGCTAGCCTGTTTGTTGGTTGCCGTTCGGAGTCCGATCGATGGATATGTCAGCTTTCACGGTGTTTCCTTTAAACCTTTGAATAATGCCAGTTGTGCTTTCTTGGAAGGTGGGTCCTGCTTAAATGATATAGCCATGACGGTCTTTAGTGTCATCATATACTCTTATAAAGCTAAACTCCACTAGATGATTTCTCTCTTCATGCAAGGTGTCTATATTATTCCCCACTAAGTGATCCCACTAAATATTATATCTCTTCATGCAAGGTGTCCACATCATTTCCCACTAAATCCATGTCATCCTTTATTGATTACAAAAAAATGTCCATGCCATCTCTATCATGTGAAAATACTTTAAATCTTTAATTCATTAACATACAAGTCATCTACATATACTATTTGTTCCATCACCTATTCCTCTATAATGTAATCAAATATTCTATTGGTTTTTCTTCTTACCGATTTTTACCTGATCGGATACAATAAAATAACATGCAAGTCAAATTCATATATATGTATACACAATATATTGAATACCATATAGTAATACTATGTATATAACAGATTTATTTTTAAGAAAACCCCGCGACAACGCGCGGGGTATACTTCTAGTTAAAAAAAAAGTTAAGCCATCTGAGTGTTAATTAAAGCTGATGAGGTCCGTCTTCCTCCATAAGAAAGAAGCCTTCCTCTCTGACTTTGAAGGCATTTTTTTTAGAAGTCAACGGGGGAGCGGGGGTGGGTGGGGGAATCTCCCACCTGATTTCATTTCATTGCTGCTCTTTTCGGAGCCAAATGTTAAGATACATGCATTGGTTCAGACAGAATCGCACACGTTGAACACATATCGTCATCTCTCGATCTGGATCCGATCTGAGAGTGCCAGCTGAATGATTGAATAAAAATCGTCCGAAGGGAAGAGAGACCCCAATGAAGCCCATTAATTGATTATTACATTGTACTAGTATATAATGTATGTTGTGTTCTCTCCAGATCCGATGCTATCGGAGGAATCGATATGGCCAGTTCGAATCTTTAGTCTATACTAGTAGTACTATGTAGGAGTATATTTATTTGAGCATGCGGCCATCGAGCTTGGAAAACATTAATGACAGAAGAAAGAGAGACACGCACATGCATGTGCCTTTGTTGTAGTGTATCCAACCCACCATGATATATATTCGATCATAGATAGAGTAGCTAGCTAGCATAGTATGCTAGTAACTATCCAGCGTCGACGACCATGGCCGCCGCTCCTGCCAGGTTGTTGTGCCTCAAGTTCGCCGTACTACACCAGATTCTCACATTAGGAACGGGAATATTTTTACTGTAGGGTGGCTGGGGTTGGAGACGCTCCTACAGTGGGTATCCTCGGGTCCCAGCAGCCCAGCCGCCCCTACAGATAGCACTGTAGGGGCGGCTAGTAATCTGAGCCGCCCCTACACTTGGGGCTGATCTGTAGGGGCGGCTCAATCATCAGCCGCCCCTGCAGTGCCCATTTGTAGGAGCGGCTGCCACTAGCCGCCCCTGCTGTTCGACTGTAGGGGCGGCTGAATCACCAGCCGTCCCTACTGATGGCGCACGAATAAATAACAGCCACCCCCTTCTTCTACCTCGGGACACACTCTTCTACATAAAAAAGGTTGGGAGGCCTTAGGCTCCTCCTAAAAATTGCTCTACTAAGGGGATGTTTTGATCTCAAATCCTTTGGTAGAGAGGCTCTAAAGGTAAGGAAATGTTTCTCCAACTCTTTATTTGAAGTTTAATTCGTTGGTCAGTGAGTAATTTGATTTTTTGTTTTCTCTCTCTTCCATGGAGTTTGAGCTAGTTATGAGTGAAATTAGACCCTAATTTTCACTATACTAGAGTAAATTAGGTAGGGAAGTAAGATTGCACCCTTTGTTAGTACATTTTTGTTGATTTTAGTGAAGTTTGGTTCATGTGTCATGAAACCCTATATCTAGATCTAGATCTAGGATTTTGTTTTTTTTTCAATTTTTTCTTTATGTGACTAGGGTTTGCATGTAGGTGAATGTGTAAGATTTTAATTGTTGCTAATGTGTAAAATATCCTCTACCATGGCTACTAATTATCATTTAATATTTATTTTTATTCCTTTCTATAATGTGTGTTTTTAATTAGTTATGGATAAATAGGCCATTAATTAATTATCCTCTACCATGAAATTGAAATGGAGTTTGCATGAAAGGTAGTGGATGAAATATTAAATGTTGCTGATTGTTTTTTTTTGAAATTGTTTATTTGAACCAATTAATTTATATTTTAAAATTGAAGATATATGAGAACTTGACTATGGAATGGATATAAAGGTGGTCTTGTTTCGATGCCGCTGGATCAAGCAACATCAATTCAATGAGATCGAACAGAGAGTCATCGACCTCCAGAATGTAGGCTACCAGGATGACACTTGGGTGCTCGCTGAACGTGTCGCGTAAGTCTTCTATATGCCCGACCCGCAAAGTAACCTTCCCCCAAAGAAGAAGACAAAGCACGTGGTGGCCTCCGGGAAGCAACATATCATCAGAGCTGATGGCGTGGATGATGTTGAAGCTTACAATAAGTGCGATGATTTGCCGCTATTCACAGACTTTTGTAAGAAGATCGAGGCTGTGGAAAAGAACCTGCCCAAAGATGTATTGCCATGGGAATGAAAAGGTGTCAATTAATTTATATATATAGAGAGAGAAAGAGAGACACGCACATGCATGGGCCTTTGTTGTAGTATCCAACCCACCATGATATATATTCGATCATAGATAGAGTAGCTAGCTAGCATAGTATGCCTAGTAACTATCCAGCGTCGACGACCATGGCTGCCGCTCCTGCGAGGTTGTTGTGCCTCAAGTTCGCCGTCGGACCGTCGATGCTGGCGCTGCTCCTCGCCGCCGTCCCGCCGCCGGCGGAAGCAGCTGCTGGCGTCAAGTTACACGTCGACCGTCGCCAGGTTAACATATTATTAGTTATCATTAGCATGTATATATAGGCTAGCTAGTTACCATTATTGTTGTGTTTTCATAGTAGCTTTTATATGTTGGGTGTATTATATATATTTGCATTGCCAATAATCATATCAGTCATTAACACATGACAATATACATGCGTCATGCGTGCAGGTGGTTGTGGACAATGGCATGGTGCAGGTGTCGCTGTCCACGCCGCAGGGCCACATCACCGCCGTCCGCTACAACGGCGACGGCCAAAATCTGCTGCAGTACAATGCCAGCCACGTAAACTCGGGAGGGTATGCCCGGCCGTGCCTAGCTAATTCCTCTGTTTTGTATGTGTCGTTTTAGTTTTCATACAAGTCGATCAATAGACCGAATTTGCAAAACAAAAAAAATATATATCAAGGATGATACAAAAAAAATTATAAAATGTACTGTCAAAATATATACTTCGTGGTAGATTAAGGAAACTAATTTGTGTTGGACAAAATTAGAGATGTTTGATCTAGTACAATATACAAAATTAAAATTAAAATGATATATTTTAGGCGGGGCAGGTTTTCTAATCTATGTTGAATCCATATTTCAAGTCTCATTGGTCTTGTCGAACCAAAATCTTTTCGAACTCTCTTGCAGGTACTGGGATGTTGTTTGGAACTACCCTGGCTCATCAAAACTAAAAGGACTGATCGATATGTGAGTGTCTGATCGATGTTGCTCATTACTTAGCACCTACTATACTCCCTCCGTTTCAAATTACAAAACGTTTTAGCTTTTCGAGATATATTATATTTTACTATATGTCTAAACATATATAGTGTATATCTAAAATATATAGCAAAAACTATATATATCTAGAAAAGTTGAAACGTCTTATAATTTGAAATGAAGGCGGTAGTAAATTACTAAATATAAGGTAGGTCATTCATTTAGCTGTGAAATCATCTTGTGTATACGCGGAAATGTAAAACTTTCGTTGGTTTCTGCTGCCATGGAGTTGTGGATGTAGGCAAACTCAACATCACCGACGGAAGTAGATGTTGCGGGGTTGACTTCTTTTATGGCCACATGGGGTGCTTTAACGGGACAGAGTTCGCTCATGCGTTAAATAATAAGATAATAATAACTATTTAGCACACACGACACGCTAAATAGTTGTCTAAGTCAAACTATTTTAGGATTGTGCTAAGTTAAAAATTTTAAGTTTAATTGACTTTATAGAAAAAAAAAGTACTAACATTTATACCACCAAAGAAGCATAATATAAAAGTATATCTTATTTTGTATCTAACTATATTGATTTTGTGTCATAATTAAATATTAGTGCCTTTTTCTGTATAATTTTGTCAAATCTAAAAAGTTTGACTTTGAATCGCACTAGAAGTTGATTTCTTTACGGATAGAGGGAGTAACACTTTCCGTTTGGTTTTCTAGAGATTTGATAGACTGAGATGTTTAGCTTTAACTTAGCTCAATACCACACTTATTACTTCCTCAATTTCATATTATAGCGCATACTAGGATTTAATTTGGCATAGTCAAACTATTTTCTTTCTATTTTTTTTGAAACAAACTATTTTCTTTCTAATGAAGTGCATATAACAGTTGTATAAATAGACCCATCACCCATGCATCGTCTTTTCATAGAGTTAATTTATAATTTGTAGCAATAGGTGATTAATTGTAAGATTATTATTAGTGAATGGTCAAATTAAAGTATACGTCTAAGAACTTATGCTAATTCAACTTATAGGAAGAAGCGAATGAAGTATTCAGGAGTACTTATTATTTTTTGAACGAATTTTATTACTTATTAGGCGTGATGAAGAATGCGGCAGAATCAGTACTGACCTATTTATTATATGCTTGTTGCGACCAATGCATGCATCATGTTTAATTTGGCCTTGGTTGAACTATTTTTTTCTCGAATACGTAAAAGGTTTGCGCATCTTTGTATTAAGATCGAGAAATAGTAAAAGTTACAACGACGCGCTATGAACAGACACACTAGGGTTGGGGTGTTAGTGTTATACAATCGGCTCTGCCCTTCCTAGCGTAAGAAGATCATGGGCTATTACTCGCTAATTATACTACGTAGCCATCATCGCCGATCAGACGCGCTGGCATGCGCGGTGCCTCGGTTGCTCTCCTTGTGGGTCTAGGAAGAGCTGTCGCATTGCCTCCGCATGCGAGGGGTTGAGCTGGTCGACCAAGATGCTGTCGTAGGCGTCCATGGACGCCGTGGAAGGCCTCGTCTGCCCATCAAGGTAGCCCATTCGCTTCATTACCAGCACCTCTCCCTGTTTCGAAACCGGGACGCGTGAAAGCGGTTGAGCGGCAATCCTTCTGCTGTGAATTGTCAACTTTGGTCGTGCCTCTACATCTAGCTGAGGCAGTGGTGGCGACGACACCTTACACAGGATCTTTGCGGTGAACCGCTTCAACCTCATGGTGGCGGAGCTTGCGTGATCCTTGGTAGGTGTGGTTGTGTCCGCGGCTGGGGGTGGCACTGGGGCTGTGTGGGCGCACCTCGTCATCCACGACGGTGGGCTATCCCCCTCGTGGTGGCAAGGTAGGGGTGGCCACGCCCTTGCCTGAGGGTATGTTGTTGAAGCATGCCTCGACCTCCATGGTGTGTCCCTCCCATTGTGGCATGACTGGTGGCTGCCCCTGCTCCAGCAACAGCAGAGGCGAGGCCATCATCCAAGCCTTCGCCAGAGAACTGGTGTCCACCAACGATGCATCCTCATCCTGAGGAGCAGTCGTCGTGGCGGGCGAACACCCAGGCACAAGTGCTTCTGATGGCCGTCTGACAACGCGCGAGTGGGCGAACTCCTCTAGCATTGGGTCGGCCCACTCGTGAGGTCTCGTGCTCACGCATAGCTCCAACACTAGCGGATCTAGCACGTGGAGGTAGTGTGCAGCGGTAGAGGTAGGAGCATCGTCGGCGGGGGCATCGGGTGTGTCCTTGCTCGCCGGCTCGCTCCGTCGTCGCCAGCATCGTCGTAGCCTTCTGCTGGAGCCCCCTACGGCCCCTACCGTACTCGGTGGGCCGCCGTGGGGCGTGTGGTGGGGGGCCGGTGGCTCATCTCCATGAGCAACGCCACCCTTTGCCTTCGTCATCGCAGCAGACCTGATCTGCTTGCAGTCCCTGGCGAGGTGGCCGAAGTTGTGGCAACCGGCAAGTCGCTACTCTGTGCGAGTAGGAGAGGCAGTTAAAACATCTATCGCGAAGCTCTGCGGGGATCCTCCAAGCCTACGGGAGCTACTCTTTGCGAGGCTCAACCGAGGCGGCCACGGGTCGTGTCTCAGGTCGGGGAAGGATCTCTCGCCACCCATCAGCGTTGGGAGCGAAGACCCGTCCACGCTGGCCGAGGCGTTGTCGGGTAGGGACGCGGCCCTCCACTGGCCGAGCAGGTATGTCGGGCACCAGCTAGGGACGCGGCCGACTGCGACTCCGCCGGCTTCGTCCATGTCCCTGTTGTCCCGTGTCCGCTCCGCCACGGCCTAGAACCACTGAACGAATCTGGGCGTGCGGCCAGGACGCAGTTACCAGCTTCGTCGGTCGAGGGACAGTATCCAGGTATGTTGTGGGGTGGTCGTCGTTGGACTCCTCGCTGGCGTCATCCGCCAACCGACGACGCTACGTGCGCCCTCCCGAAGGCGGGTAGATCGGAGCCGCGTTCGGCGAGAGCGTCGATCCTGGCGTCAGCGGCGGCTGTGATGGAGAGGGGATGTGCAGAGGCACTCTAGAGTAGCATCCCGCGGTGGTGGCCTCGACGCTGTTGGTGGCTACGGCTGTGGGGCATGGTGTTGCCGGCGACGTGGACGGGGCGGTGGCGGAGCCCGGCCTTGGTGTCGTCTGTGGTGTGGAGGGCCGTGGATGGGCTAGAGTGCCAGAGCAGAAGGCGGCGACGACGGCTACGGCGACTGGGGCGGAGTCGCGGTGGCGGTGCAGGAGCGATCCGACATAGCCCGCGGAGGGGGAGAGGCGCTGGCGTCGATTGCTTCATCCGGGGGCGCGCGAAAGGTGCGACGCGCCGTGCTGAGTCTCCGCAGCGGTCACGGTGTCTGCCCCTGGTGAACTAGACCTGGCTGGCGAGCCCTCCAGCTGAGGGAGGGAGGAGCGTGGGGTCTGCTCCGCCGCGGGCGGCGGCGGCGTGGGCGCACATCGGGACGTCGCGGTCGCGGATCCCGACAGCTCAGGTGCGGGCGCGCATCGCTTGGCAGCGTGGGATGCGTCCCCAGGTCCCGCATGAGGGAGAGTTGGGGAGGGGGGCGGCGGGCGCAGCGGGTTGTGAGGGCTCCGTGGAGGCCTATTCTGTGGCGTCTGGCGTCGCCGATGGCGGCGGGAAGGGGGGCCTAGGTGCTGCTCGACGCACGCCCTGGGACTGCAGCCCGCGCGAGGGAGAGGAAGATAGGGGGCGAAGGACACAGAGGGGGGCGGGGAGGGGGCCTCCGGCGCCGAGGAGGGGGCCACCGGCGGCGGCGGCACGTGGTGGAGGGCGGCTGCCAGGGGGGCTGCCAGCCCTAGGGAAGCCCGATTCGGAGTGCTTAAGGTGGTTGGGGAGGGAGCAGGGAGGTGGAGGGAGGGGGAGGGGGCCGGCGGCGCCGGGGAGGCGGCCGGCGGTGGCAGCGGGGGGTGGGGGCGGCCAGGGGAGCCGCCAACCCTATGGGTCGCCCAGTGGGAATATTCTTGTAATCAAGTATTACCACATGTAACTCAACAATAATTTAGGGACCAGCCGTTTGGTTGTACTACTATTATAATGATTTTGTATTTACAGAGGTGGTCATGGCGTCCGCCTCCGGCCAATCGTCATTGTTACTCGGCTACTTTCGAAGATAGATTACGTGACCACCTTGATCTGTAAGAAGGCGGGCACGGACCACCTCAATGATTTTCAGAGGCAGTCGTCTTAGAACGCCCGTCTCCATAAATGATTTTCAGAGACAGTCATTTTCCTGGAGGCCCTTTGACCATTTATGGAGGTGGTCGCTAGGTGTACTCGCCTCCATTAATCAGGGAGCCTGTCTCCTAAAGTTATTTTTCTAGTAATATTGGTTCGAAATTTCTTCAAACTTTCCATGATTGCAAATCGTCCTTTGTATTCTCTAGCACAGCAGAAAGATGCATATACATGATTGCAATTTTCATTAATTAATCATTGCTGATTAATTTATGATCACAGCTAGCTAGCGTAGCGACAAATTAAATAAGGGGTTTGATACACATATGGAATGACTATATATTATAAAGGTTGGATGGTACAGAGTTCCAGGTCGTATCCTCAGATGAAGAGCAAGTGGAGCTTTCTTTCAGGAGCTCGTACAATCCATCACATCCACATAGCCTCCGGCTAAACGTAGACAAGAGGTATATGCATGCTGCTGTGAAATTAATGTTTGTTTCCAATTAAACGGCATGCCAATAATATATTTAGTTTTTGCAAAAATCAATAATGTTACTTACTGTTGTAGAGGCAATTAAGCAATGATGAGTACTGATGAGATGGACGACTGCATAATCATGCACAGGCTTGTGATGCTGCGAGGCAGCTCTGGGTTCTACTGCTACGCCATTTTTGAGCATCCCCGGGAGTGGCCAGCGCTCAACATCTCCGTGGCTCGCCTCGCCTTCAAGCTCAACGAGGACAGGTTCCGTTACATGGCCATCTCCGAAGATATTCAGAGATACATGCCGAGTGCGGCGGACAGGGATCCACCACGTGGCGTGCCGCTGGACTACATGGAGGCCGTCCTGCTGGTGGACCCCGTGGAGCCGGAGTTCAGAGGCGAGGTGGACGACAAGTACCAATACTCGCAGGACAACAAGGACAATACGGTGCACGGATGGATCGGCGGTTGCGGCGTCGGCTTCTGGGTCATCACTCCCAGCAACGAGTTCAAGAACGGCGGGCCGCTCATGCGGGAGCTCACCTCCCACACCGGCCCCATCTCCCTCTCAGTAAGCATAATTAAGCATGCATGCAACTAAATAAGCATCCATCCATCTAGATCGATCTAGCTGCCGTCCATATATATCATATCCAAGCAAATGTGACATGCATCCATCCATCCGGCAGGTGTTTCTAGGACCGCATTACGTGGGCAGGGATATGGTGGTCAATTTCGAGGAGGGCGAGTACTGGAAGAAAGTGCTGGGCCCCGTCTTCGTCTACCTCAACTCCGACCACCACCCGCAGCTGCCCGGATGCGGCTCCAACGATGGCAATAATGTCAATTATCTCTGGGAGGACGCTAAGGCGCAGGCGCAGGCGGAGGTAAGCAAATGGCCTTACAGCTTCCCACGGTCACCGGACTTTGCGAAGGCAGGCGAGAGAGGTTCTGTCACAGGGAGGCTCTGGGTAAGAGACAGGTACAGGTCCTACACCTACGACGATAAGCAAGGGCAAAGGCAAGGCGAAGGCGATGGCGCGGCGTGGCAGCCAGCTGGGTTGGCTTATGTCGGCCTCGCCTCACCTGGCGAACCTGGCTCCTGGGCCACGGAGAGCAAGGTATGTATGTTTGTATGCATGCATGCATCTCAACATTTCATGTGCTCATTCCACTACATACAATACAATTGGTTGTGTTACGATTTGTGCCATCCAATCCGACTTAACATTCCAACAACCATGCAAGCAGAGGTATCAGTTCTGGACGAGGGCCACATCCGACGGCAGCTTCAACATCGCCAATGCCCGTGAAGGAGTGTACAACCTGTACGCATGGGTTCCCGGGATCCTTGGAGACTACATGCACGCCTCTCCTGTAAACATAGCCGCGCCACCAGCAGCAGGTGCCATCGTCGACCTTGGTGACCTTGTGTTCGAGCCTCCAAGATCAGGCCCCACGCTGTGGGAGATCGGCGTCCCGGACCGGACGGCGGCGGAGTTCTACATCCCTGACGCTGACCCAAAGTACTCCAGCAGGCTCTTTCTCACCAAGGACAGGTACCGGCAGTATGGCCTGTGGGAGAGGTACGCCGCCATGTACCCTGTGACAAATGGCGACCTCGTCTTCACAGTCGGCAAGAGCAACCACTCCAGGGACTGGTTCTTTGCCCATGTCACTAGGTAATAGTATTATATACACTGCTTACTGATCAGCATAACAGCATATATATATATATATATATATATATATATATATATATATATATATATATATATATATATATATATATATGTATGTATGTATGTATGTATATCTAGTAGCTAGCTACGGAAGCTAACTCATCTCTGATCTCTTCATTCATCATCTCGCATCTATATATGCACATGCTGCATATGCTTGCAGAAAAATCGTGGGCAATACAACGACGAGCATAGTGCCAACAACATGGCAGATACGTTTCCATCTGGACCGAGTGGTAGCAGACGGCACCTACACCCTGCGGATTGCCCTCGCAGCTTCTCACATGTCCAGACTGAAGGTACAAGTGAACAGCGGCGTCAGATCCATACAAGGGGTGCGGCTTATGGGCGACAATAACGCCATCGCGCGGCACGGCATACGTGGCACGCAGTGGAGCCTGGACATGAATTTCAAGGGCGACCTACTCAACCAAGGGGACAACACCATCTACATCAACCAAACGAGAGCCCAGCTCTTTGCCGGGGTCATCACTACTGGAAACAGCAACATTGCCGAGGGCAAAAGACTTTGCCGAGGGCCTGATTTCGGGCACTCGGCAAATCGTTTCTTTGCCGAGGGCCGCCCTCGGCGAATCTTAGCCCTCGGCAATGGCTCGTTCGCCGAGGGCCCGACCCTCGGCAATCAACGACCCACGGCAAAGGCCCACCTTTGCCGAGGGTCGGGCCCTCGGCACAGTACCGCCTCTCGGCGACCTCGGCCGAGCGTGACGGCGGCACCGGCCGTCAGCCTTTGCCGAGGGCTCGGCGTTAGGCCCTCGGCAAAGAATTTGGAAATAAAAAAATAAAACTCTTTGCCGAGGGCCCGTTGTACAGGCCCTCGGCAAATATTTTGAACGGGATGGCGCCGGCGGAAATAAAAAAGAAAACATCTTTGCCGAGGGCCTTGGATGTTGGCCCTCGGCAAAGAAATTAAATAAAAAAATAAAAAAAATCTTTGCCGAGGGCTCTGGATCTAGGCCCTCGGCAAAGAGGGCCCCCATATAAAAAAGGGAACGGCCGGGCGGGCGGCCTTATCCCAAGCCGCGCCCGCCCGAGCCGCCACTGCCGCTGGTCAGCCGCCGCCGCCGCCGCGCACGCCACCGCGCGCTCGGCCGCCGCGAGGACGCCGCCGCCGCCGCGCAGGCCGCCGCCGCGCACGCCACACCGCGAGGAGCCAACGGGAGGAGGGGGACCCAAACGATCGGGACGCCGGAGGAGGAGCAGCGCCGTTCCGCTTCGCCGGAGCAACAACCGCGGGCGCGGAGAGGCCCGCCCGCCAGCAAGCGCAGGCGCAGGTAACCGCAACCCCTCTCCTCCTCCCCTCCCCTCCCCTCCCCTCCGCGGCGCCGGCGGTGACACGCACGCGGGGCTCGCCTTACGCACCGCGCGCGGCAGGCAGTACGGCGCCCGGCGGCTGCCTGCTCGCCTCGCCGCCCAGACGCAGCGCGTGTGTGCGACAATGGATCATTGAGTTCTTAGCTGATTGGTTATTGGTGAAGCAGCAAGACATCAAACGTGAATTGAGCCGGTGCCGCGACGAATCCTCACCGGAGACTGAGGAAGACGATGAAGGTGTCGTCGACGAAGTCCTTGGCCCAGAAGGCCTCGCACCGTCCCGCGCTATGCATCACGGCAACGTGCGCCATCGCGTCGAGGTGGACGATGGGCGTGGAGAGCGCGGCGCGGCGGCGCAGGTCGATGCGGCGCCACAGCTCGGGCTCGTCCCGCGCCGCGCGGCGCCAGGGGCGGCACACCTGCCCGGCCCCCGTGAGCACGTCTTCATGGTGCAGCCTGTGGAGCACGGCCAGCAACGCGTCCCTCGGCAGCTCCGCCCAGTCCCTCGCCTCCTCGTTCGCTTCCATCTCCGTCTCTGTGGCTTCCACAGGCGCCGAATGCCGGTGATGCTAGCTACATACTCTCAGATTCAGGATTTAAGGCAGGGTGAAAATCCAGGAAGTCGTTGCTGTCGTGGCATGGGGTGAGCAGCGCGTGCACGCCATCGCTCGCACCCAATTGGCTGCAGCCGGTAGCCGGCCAATCGCCATCCTATTGCATTGCAGTATTCCATTTCGCCGTGATTATTACGGTGTTTGATCTCTCATTATCCATCTCGTCAGAAAAATGGCATCTCTTTGACTTTAGGTTCTAAGTACCGGGTTTGTCGGCAACCCGTGTGGAACTGCAGTCACCAATGGTCCATCTAACGCTGAGCCTCCAATGGTGTTTGGCCTCGAGCCCTCCACCTAGTGTTGGATGGTCCAGTTCCCATAGAAGCCAAATACAAAGATGGCGCTTTCATTGGGACAAGAACATGACCCTCGCCGCCTAGCCTAGGTAGCCCCCTACTGCACAGGGGCACAAACACGTGTGCCTCCTTGCGGCCAACCTGCCGGTCACCTTGACGTCTTCTTGGTTCTTGCACTTTGTTCATTATGATGTACTGCCTTTCATTATGATTAATCTAGCTAACCGTTACAAGTAGGTGTTTGATTATTGGCATGATAATTAACGAAATGAAAGTACGCTGATGAACACATTGTTCAGTAGAGCGTGTAAATTTAGGATTTACTGGTTCAGTACTTTTCTGCAGTTGCACTTGTTTTATTCACTGTCTAAGCGGGTCATGTTTTGAAGCAATTACTTGGGCATGCAATGCAGGTGGTTCTGGATAACGGCCTCGTCTGGACGACCTTGCCGTCACCTTCACTTCCCCGTCCCTCGGTCGAGTAGAAGGTAAAACCATGGGTTGTCGGCCATCGCGCCGTTTTTTGATGTGGATGGCCTTCGTGCCTCCCATTGTTGATGTGTCGGCCTTTGTGCCGTGAATGTGGGTGTTGGCCATCGAGCCGATTTTTTTTGCAGGTTTTGGAAACCTCCCCGTACAGGGGAGGTTCTGCCGAAATTTTTAACTTATACCCTTTTTTTTTGCAGAGCAAAGGACGTCAAAGGAGCTTCAGAGTAGTCGATTGTCCTCGTCGGCGCTGCGACTCTCCACTGCCCCGACTCGCCACTGCCCCGCTACCCTGTCTCCACCGCCACCTTAGGTATAAACAACCTCTACTCCTGTATCTTTGTCGTAGACTGCGTAAACCAGTTAGGCGTCTCCCGTCCGAAAGAGATACGGTTGGAGGCATGCAGATCACCGTGTGTATCTGACCGTATCTGTTTCGGATTGTCCACGTTTTTTGGACAGCCCGCGTATGCGTAGATGAGGTCAGTTTCCATGCTCCGCTCCGATCGGAGCCAGAATTTCGGCAGCACCTCCCCATTGTTCTCCGAATACACAAACTTCTTTGCAGGACGTGTATTGGGAGAACATCGGAGAGGTGCTGCCCATATATGGATTGAGCGGCTTCTCCCTGCAATGGTCCGAGGCTACGTCCCTGAGCATGTCTGGAAAGTGTTGGCAGAGTTGAGCTATTTCTTTCGCCTGCTGTGTGCTAAGGAGATATCTCGGAACATCGCTATGGAATTGGAAAAGGTGGCACCTGTGTTGGTCTGTAAGCTGGAGAAGATCTTCCCACCCGGCTTTTTCTTGTCGATGCAGCATCTGATCGTGCACCTTCCCACTGAAGTACGTTTGGGGGGGCCTGTGCAGTTTCGTTGGTGCTTTCCAGTCGAGAGAGGACTAAAGACTGTTCGCAAGAAATGTACAAATAAAGCCAGAATTGTGGCTCAACAGGCCGTGCAGGTGTATTACACGAGATATGCCAACCAAGCCAAACAGGAGCTTCAGGGTTGGGCTATTGTGCACCAGGTTTCTCCACACGGCAAACTACCAACCCCTAACGATGACGATTACAACTTTAACACAAACACATATGATGGAGAGTTCTATCAGGAAGATGGGCTACCGGGGACGCTTCAGATAGTCCTACCCGAGGCCCTCGAAATGGAAGTAGACAACGAAACAGTTGATGACGAGGACGATGGAGATGTGGTGCAAAATGCCAAGGACATACAAATGCTTGAGCGATTACTTGTAGCAAGTGACGAGGACGATAACATAGAACCCTCGGATAGTGTTGCCTATTTGGATAATGTTGACAGTGATGACGAGACCTATAATCCCAATCATGAAGATTATTCGTAATACATGTAATACTATGTCTTGTTTATTTATTTTCATTTATATTTTGTTTATTTATTTTCAGTCTCTAATATGTGTACTAACAAGTCTTGTTCATTCTTCGTGCGTGCAGGTGATTGATCAAAGATGGCGAGTAGCCGGCCACGACGTGACACACCCTCGGCTTACGCGAGGAGGCCGCCGGAGGAGGGGGAGGCAGGCGAGGGACAGTTGCAGGAGGCAGCGGGAGGACGAGGGACAACGGCAAGAGGCCGCGGGAGGAGGGGGAGGCAGACGACAGGAGGCAGTGGTAGGAGGCAGCGGACTCAGCCCCCTGAGCCCGTGCCACCGACGGAGGAGGAGGAGGAGGTCGAGGAGGAGCAGGGTGCGGCGCCCGAGGACGAGGGAGGCGAGGCGTCGGGTGTCTACCAGCGAGGCCCGGCGAAGCTCCCTTCGTTTCCGCTTCCTCAGAACCGTCTAGTGCTTCGCCCTGTGCCGCCCAAGTAAGTAAATATAAATGATATCACAACTACTTCATATGATATGTTTGAAATCGAAAGAGAAACTGATAAATTTTCTTCTTACTTGTGCAGGGCTTGGGAGGTGTTGTCAGGTACTCCTCTGCGCTCTCCCGCGACCGTCTTGGGTGTGTTGTGTCGGAAGTGGTTCCCCGGCATTGTGGAGTTGTCGTCGGAGGCCCGAGAGCCAGCCTACACGTGGGAGAGGTACGCCCTGGGCGAGGACGACCAGTACCGCAACAAGCAGGAGCGGATACTTGCTGAGTTTTGGGTAAGTTCCTCTCGCACAACATTAATCAATCCTTCACATTGAATTCTATTTTTTTCAAATAACGATTGGATATATCATCTTTTATGCAGAGGTTTTTCAGGGCCGAAGAAGGAACCGAGGGCCTCGCTGATCATGTGGCGCATGCAGCCTGTAGGAAGTATGTCACCGACATGTTTTATGAGGCGCGCGTCCAGGCCCACATAGACTACTACGCGTCGGCTCGTAGAATGACAGTCACCAAGAGGGAGGCTCGACAGATGACGCTGACCCAGGAGCAGTACCTTGAGGTACATGAATAACATTGATATTGTTTTGTTTTTGAATTAAATATGTTCAATTTCATCTTCATATATGTCAAACACTCGTTGACATGTAGGTGATTCCCTGGTGGTGCCGAGCGCATGCCGATGCCTGGACAATGATCGTGGCTAGGTGGTTTACGCCGGCCTACATAGAGAAGCACGAGTCTCAGCGGGCACTGCGTATGCTCAGGCCAGCTGCCACTCACCATCAAGGCAGCAGGAGTCTCCCCGGATTCAAATCGGCATATGTAAGTGATTTTTCTTCTATTTAGTTTCACGCTTAACGTATGCCTGATTGCTCACCACCTGCCGCCTTTCTCGCAGGAGGCTGCGCACCCGGACGAGGATGTCTCGATGTTCACGGCGTGGGCTATGTCCCACCAGACCAGGGTGGCCGGCGACGTCACCTGGGACCCGGCTGCCCCTCGCGAGGCATACTCCGACCCTAACGTGTACACTAAAGTCCAGGAGTACACGTCGGCGGTACAGCAGCGGCACGGGCCAGAGTACGACGTCCGCACCGAGCCCATTGATGCCGAGGCCATCATGAGGCTCGGTGGCGGCAGGAAGCACGGCCGGACGTGGATTGCGAACGCCGCCATCGACCCCACCACTGTTCCCACTCTGAGCCAGCTCCGAGCACAGAGCACGAGTTCCAGCCAGCCCATACGCTCACGGCCTACTCCGACACTGCAGCGGGTCGATGCGCTCGAGGTAATTATTGTTTTACTCGTCGTAAATTAATATTCTCACACTTGAGTTAGTTTTGCATTACTGAAATATTGGAGTGCAATATTGCAGGCCCAGAACAACGAGAAGACGGCGCAGATCACGGCCCTCACTGCTCGGCTGGAGGCTGAGCAGGCCGCTCGGCAGGCCCAGGAGGTCAGGATTGCAGAAATGATGCAAATCATGCAAGCTCTTGGGCAGAAGACGGGTGTGCCTGTGCAGATGTCAGCTCCTCCGCCTCAGGTGCCGCACGCGTTTGCAGCTACTCCTGTAAGCGTTAAAGTTCACTTCTCGCTTGTGTGACATAGAAACCCAGAGAACACTAGCTACTGATTTGCTTGTATGACATAGAAACCCAGACAACACTAGCTATAAAAATTTTGATAGGTTTCTGTCTAAATACTAAAACTGTAGTCCTAGAATAATTACTGCAATCTCACATAAGCATATAATTGTTTGTGCAGCCTCAGTCGGCGGGTTCCAATAACCCCCCTCGTGCGTCACCTGATTCTGGAGGCTTCGTTACACCACCCTCGACGCAGAGGCCAGACGGTTGGGAAGGTTGGTGACGCAGAGGCCAGACGGTTGGAGAGGTTGGCCAGCCTCAGTCGGATTTGAACTTGTGGACTTGACACTTGAGTTAGATTGTGGACTTATGGAATTGTTGAATTTGGACTTGTGATGATACATGTGATATCTGTGAGATATATGTGATATTTGTGAGATATATGTGATGATTGTGATATTTGTGGGATATTTCTGCTGTTGAATATATATATATATATTTTGCATGGAAAGCAAGAAACAGGTGGGATGCTGAAAATTTTCACTGGTCTTTGCCGAGGGCCTTGACCATAGCCCTCGGCAAAGAAAATCCCAGGAAAAATTAAAAACAGGTCTTTGCCGAGGGCCTTAACCATAGCCCTCGGCAAAGAAATTCCCAGGAAAAATTAAAAAGTAGGTCTTTGCCGAGGGTTTTGAACACAGCCCTCGGTAAAGAAATTCCGAGACAAAAATAAAAACGTAGCTCTTTGCCGAGGGCCTTAGATATAGCTCTCGGCAAAGAAATTCCGAGAAAAAAAAAGAAAATAGGTCTTTGCCGAGGGCCTGTATGTCAGCCCTCGGCAAAGAAGCCGTGGAAAATAACCGCGTACCTAACGGCTACTTTACTTTGCCGAGGGTCGCCGTTAGCCCTCGGCAAATACTTTGCCGAGTGCCCGATAAAAGGCCCTCGGCAAAGAGTCCTTCGCCGACGTTTTTTTTCCCGAGGGTTCTTCACCGAGGGCTGCCCTCGGCAAATCCTTCGCCGACGGTTGAAGAGCCTTTGCCGAGGGCTTCAGGCCCTCGGCAAAGACCCTGCGTCCAGTAGTGCATGTACGACTATATTCGCCTTGAAGGCCCTCCTCCCACATAGCGCCCTCGTTCTCTCCAGCACTACTATGTACTTTGGGTAATGTCGCGGGTTTGATTCCATGGCAGTATTATATTGTGGGATCTAGCAAGGCTACATTATTTTCAAATGGCAGAAGAAATATTTCTTTCAATCCAACGCAGCACGCGATCAATTTTGGACATTAATATAGGCAGCAGTATCTAGCTAGTACCACATAAACTCCTGTTTTTTAAATGAATCAAGCACAAGAGCTATCAATTATATTAATAAAAATAAACCTAAACTCGACGGTACTACAAAAACAACAAAGCAACAAATGAAGCCATTATCAACAACAGCAGGTTGAAATGGGACCTCAACACATGCCCGCACAACATCATCTTGGACTTGCCAACTATACACCACTAATCTAGCACTATAAAAGCTCAAAAGTACCACTGCCCCGCCGATCACCACCCTGCACCACTAACCCCAGACGACAAAACGGGAAAAAAAATTTATTTGCAACACCACCGCACAGCATCCTGCATGCGACACCCTATGATCATGTAGCATGAGTCCTGTTTGCTCCATCTGTTGGTTTGGATCTCGCAGTTTCACAGGAATCACGGACTCGCTCAACCGCACAGCACGGGTGGTCGCCTTCTTTTGTGGGCCCTAAAGACACGCGTTGAGCAATCACCAGGTGCCGCATGCGGAGTGCTGTGCGACAGTGTCACATATAATTTTGTTCTCGACGAAACCGTTAAGTCAAAATGTCTGCCAGGCAGTACCATGCATGTGTGGCATTGGCCGGCTTGCCGTGGGAGAGATGCATAAACTTCTGTTCACATGACAATTGTTTGGCCTTGATTACTAGAGGACAGTGACCACAAGCTGGGGCTCGAGCAAAGATCCATTGGATTGTCATAGATCCATATTATCAACATCACATCTTTATGCCGCAGCACAAGAAAAAATCATATGCTTTTCACTATAAAAGAAAAAAATACTTTTAGTCCAAGTGCTATCATTGGAGTCTAGGTTTCCACCTCAAACTCCATAACTAGACAATTGGCCTCTCTCAACTCTGAAATACTGTTTTAATTACCACACTAAAATTTGAATCCTAAAATTTGAGTCGAACGGACTTAGGAAACTTACGTGCGTACCCAAAATGGGTAAACTAAAAAAAAATCAAGATTTGTAACATTTTCCATAAATATTGGAAAGAAAAAACAACCCCAACACTATCAATTTTCAATAGTTTGCTCGTAGCTAGGGAATAAAAAAATAGGTCCACTTGAACATTTTTTTTTGTCACCGCCCATGCCATACTGCCATCAGCCACCCCATAGTTGGCTATTCCCGGCGCCTATCTCACAACTGAACTTCCAAAAAAACAGAAACTTTGTTTCCTGCTCTACCTCCTAGTATTGTTAAAAATAACGGAGATCCTATTCCTGTGAACCACCTAGGCAGTGGCGACGATGGTCGCCACCGTATCTATGGCGAACCGTTCCCGGCCATCCTTGGTACCCTAACTTATAAAACTAAAACCTACAAAACAAAATCTCCATTGCTTGCACTACCCAGTGTTCTCCAAAAATAGTGTCTGCAGCTTCAATTCTGGCTAACCTCTACCGTCTGTTGTGGCAGCGGGCGGAGTGTCAAAGAAGAAGAAAAAATGGTGTCCCATGACAGGAAGCAGCAGTCGTCTGCATATCTTTATGTGTGGATGCCTCCATTTTTTCCAAGCCTAGATAGATTAAGAGTTAGAACAGGGAGTTATTGGAGGAAGCTTTTTGTTTATACTGCCAAAATACCAAGATTAAGAGTGGCTTTACCAAACTGTTGGAGATTTTTTAATGGCAAATAACCCATATAACAGCATGTGAAGAAATTGAGAATGTTGTATGAGATTATGGTTAAGAAAAGACATGTTTTAGACGTGAGACACACAAGCGTGCTTCCCTGCCAGATCATAACCCCTGGACGACGATGACCGTCCGCATTCTAGAGCACTTATCATGCTCACACAACTGCAGACGCCCTCTTTGCCGAGTGCTGGGGGCATTCGGCAAAGCCAGCCAAGCACTCGGCAAAGGCTTTGCCGAGTGCCGCACTCGGCAAAGGCTTTGCCGAGTGCCGCACTCGGCAAAGGTCTCTCGGCAAAGATTTTGTCGGCAAAAATTTCTTTGCCGAGTGCCAAAAATCGACACTCGGCAAAGTCTTTGCCGAGTGCCAAGCCCGCACTCGGCAAAAAAATAACTGCCGTCAACATTTGACGCCGGCTTTGCCGAGTGCCTAGGGACTGGCACTCGGCAAAATTTGAATGTTTGCCGAGAGCCAGGGCTGAGCACTCGGCAAAGAAATAATTTTTTTTAAAAAAAAATCTTTTTAAAAATAGTCTTTGCCGAGTGGTACCATCTGGCACTCGGCAAAATTGACCTCTTTGCCGAGTGCCAGGCTGTGGCACTCGGCAAAATTGACCTCTTTGCCGAGTGCCAGGCTGTGGCACTCGGCAAAACTGGGAAAGTGGCTGTTTTTGCAGCATTTTTTCCCAGCTTTGCCGAGTGCCACACCCCTGGCACTCGGCAAAGACTTCTTTGCCGAGTGTTGGCACTCGGCAAAGATGGGAAATTTGCAAATTTTTTTTTTGTTTGTTGCTTTCCTTCGAAAGCAAACACGCAAAACTCATATATAATACATGAGACAGCACACAGGCATTTAGCATCACACAAAACGCATACATAATCCATAATACATCACAAGCACATCCAACATCCATCACAAGCACATCCTCCTGCATAATCCATCACACGCACATCCAATGTGCAAATCCATGACAACATCTAAGAAGTCTTCATCCAACACAAGTCCTAGATCAAGAAAAGTCAATGAAACATGAAGGGGCACCACCTACTGCCACTGATCCCAATGGGAGCCTGAAGGGGCACCTCCGTGCGGTGGTGGACCTGTCCAGCCGGGGTGTGTGTGCTGAGGCGAAGGAGTCGGGTTCGAACCCGATGACTGTTGCACAAAGGAGAATTGAATTCATTAGTATCTACACAAGCTAAAGGACTTGATCAACCATATATATATACTCACCGGAGTGCCTAGAGCTAGAGGAGTAGGAGGCACAGCTGGAGCGAGCAGCGACTGGGGCACCACCACACCCGGGAGAGTGGTGCCGAGGCTCGACATGAATGAGAACATGTCATGCATCCTCTGCGCCTCGGCCGCCCTCTGGGCCCTCAGGACCTCCCACTCGGCCCTCTCGGCCTCCCTCTGGGCCCTCTCCCTCTCCCTCTCAACCCTCTCGGCCTCCCTCTCGGCCTCCATCCTCTCCATAGTGGCCTGCAATATTCAATCACCAACGTTTAAACAATGCAAATGCAAGGTACATGTGTAAAAGTAATGAACGGCGAATGAAATAGAACTAACCTAGAGTGCCGCCATCTGCTGTAGTGTGCTCGCCTGCCGAGGTCGAATGGGGACGGAGGAGCTCGTGCTCTGTGCTCGGATCTAGACGAGGTTGGGCACAGAGGTCGAGTCAACCATGTTGGAGGCCATCCAGTACCGGCCGTGCTGCTTCCCTCCTCCGAGCCTCATCACGAGGTCGGTATCAAGGGGCTGGGTGGCGGGGTCGAAGTCGTCCCCATGCCGCTCGCGGGCCGCCGAGGCGTAGTCGGTGAGCTTGCTGTGGACGCTCGTGTTTCTGTACGCCTCGGGCCCATCCTCCGGGTTGTAGACGGTGTCCGGGGCTGTCGCCTTGCCCTTGTGTGCCATGGCGTACGCCATGAACTCGTTGCATTCCTGGCCATCAAGCGACTGGGACTACGAGGAAAACACAAAGACGATTAGAAGTAATGAGAATTGAGCGTTAGAATAAATAAATAAATAAGTGCGTAGCGTGTACCCAGGCCTGGGCGTACGAACTGAGGGGCCGGTTGCCTTGGTGGTGCGCCGGCCCACCCATCTGCAGGCGGCACTCCCGACGGAGGGCGTGCCTCTCCCTCCACTCATCGAAGACCCACTTGTCCACGATGGCCGCCCAACAGTCTCTGTGCCTAGCGCACCAAGAAGGACACATCTGCATGCCATCAAGTATTGTATTAGAAATGTTAGAATATAAAATGAAGGCTACCTATATTCTTCATGGAATGAGTCAGTAACAATGTTTTATAACTTACTGTGAGGTACTGCTCCCTGGTGAGTGTCATGGTCCTGGCCTCGCTCTTCCCCGGGTACCGACCAAGGACATCGCACGAGTGGTTGATGTGGCACTGCAGCCTCGCCTCGTAGTACAGGTCCGTGACTCGGCCCCTGCATGCCCTGTCCTGCACCTTCGTCACCCAGGCGGGGTCATGCCCCTCCTCCAACGTGAAGAAGTCCTGCATACAGACATCATGTGTCCTTTCATTATTTCAAGAACGTCTAATGATTCCATAGTATTGAGCAATGTAGTGTGATGTAGACTCACCCAGAACTCACGCCTGATCCGCTCCTGTACGGTGCCGTACACGGCGTCCATGGCGGAGTTGAAGTGGTCCCACGTCTAGGGAGGCGACTCAACCTGGGCGTGGGTGACCAAACCAGGGTAGTGCAGGCGGATCAGGCCGCCGAGGATCCCATTGCACTGCCGATGATCGCCCCCGGACACAAGTTCCCAGTTCCTACAGGAGTCAGTAAGAAGAATTGTTAGTCCGCAGTTCGGTTTTCAGCATATGAACAAGAAGAGATGCAAAATGAACGGATACTTACTTGTCGCCCTTGGGACGAATCACCGGCCTCCTCTGAAACGGGATCGGCCGCATCGGGAGCTGCGAGGACCGGCGCAAGTACGGTGCCGATGAGGTGCTCGAAGTGGAACCCCCCGCCACCCCCCAGAGGAAGTGTCACCCCCTCCTGTCTGGGGGGCCAGCTGCTGGTCCTCGTCGTCAGTGGTCGTCGTCCGGTCCTCCTCGGGCGGGGGGACGGCAGACGACTGCACCGCCCTCCTTGGACGGCCGCGGGGGCAGCGGGCCGGACGACTCCTCGCCGATGCCGACGCCTCCGCCTCCGCCTCCTGAGTCGTCCTCGCGTAGAGCGAGTTGCAGGTCCGGGTCCGCCTTCCGCCCGGCATTTTGTTGAGTGCCTGCAAATACAAAGAGTAAACCAGTTAGCACAATATAGACAAATATAGAGATGCAAAATGAACGAAACATAACTAGAAAATAATAATAATATAGTATTACATGAATTAGAAATAATCTTCAGGATCGGCAGCGGCCGGATCATAAGTGTCGTCATCACTAACAATATTGTCTAACATGTCCGCCTCATCTCCATCGTTGTCATCAATGGCAACGCCAAACCGTAATCGCTCAAGCAGTGCTAAGTCTTTGGCATTTTGCACCTCTTCTCCATCGTCCTCATCTCCATCGTCCTCATCAATGTCATTGTCTACTTCCATGCCCATCAGTGAAAACATGTCTATGTGAAACATGCCATCTAGCCCCTCGGGTTGATAGAACTCCCCTGTATATGTGTTTGGGTCAAAGTTGTAATCCTCATCGTTTGGGACAGGCACTTTGCCATGCGGTGATACCAACTGCGCAAGGTACCAACCCTCAAGAGTGGGATCTTTTTGGCACGCCCATGGAAGATAATAAACTTGTGTGGCCTGTTGAGCCACAATATAGACATCGTCTCCTTGATAGAGGGAATCTTGTCGAATTTCAACTTGTCCAATCTCAGGGGCTCTTCTCGTGACATTGGGATCGAACCAATGGCATTTGAATACGACTGGCTTATGACCTCCGCGAAGCTCAAAGTTGAGCTCGTATATTTCTTCGACTATGCCGTAGTAGTCGCGGTCATCGGTGCCGGGCGTACGAACTCTAGTATTCGTGGTTTTTCGATTGGGCCGACTGAGCTCATGGCTTCTTGTGTGGAAGCGATAGCCATTCACATCATATACGGTGAATGACTTGACCCTATAGGGGAAGCCTTTGACAACCTGTTTCAACTCTTCATCCATTTCCGCATCCGTGCGTGCCTGTAAGGTGAGGGCGGATAGATCATTACTCGCTCGTAGGAGCAAAGTGGGATGTCACAGATGGAACGATGTAAATTGGATGGTACCTTCTTTTCGAACCATGAAATGAAATCGGGCACACCACCTTTGAGAAGACTATCTTGTTCTTGAGGGGAAGGATCCCTATTTCCTGTCCAGTATGTATTCAGAAATTCCCTGAAAAAGCAAGAGACAAGGGGGTTGGATAGATAGACGATAGTGACGGCATATGTAACAAGCTCATTGAGAACTTACTGCACATAAGGGTTCACTTCGTCAAGGTTCAACAACACATACAACATGATAGTGCGCCACTCATCATTCCGTAAGGTCTTGGTGCTCGAAGCGCTTGCCTTGCCAAGTTGACCTTTAAAAAGGCTGAGATTTGATGACCTCTCATCGGTGTTGTAACGAGGGATTGGATTGTGCACGCTGGGAAGGCTATCCTTATAGTATGATGTTATGAAGTTTAACACCTCCTCAAGAATGAATGCCTCTACCATGGATGCCTCAATTCTGGCTTTATTTCTACACTTTTTCCGAAGAACCTTTAGACATCTCTCGATTGGATAGCACCAACGGGCTTGCACGGGCCCCCCCATTCGTGCCTCGTGAGGCAGGTGCAAAATCAGATGCTGTATTGAGAGGAAGAAGCCGGGTGGGAAGATCGTCTCCATCTTACAGAGCAACACAGGTGCCACTTTCTCTAAGTCATCAATCATGGCCCGAGATAGCTCCTTGGCACAAAGCTGGCGGAAGAAATAGCTCAACTCTGCCAGGACGCGCCACACATGCTCGGGGACGAAACCTCTGGTCATCGCTGGAAGGAGCCGCTCAATCCATATGTGGAAGTCATGACTCTTCATCCCTAACACTCGGCAAGTGGACACGTTCACTCCCCTCCTCAGATTCGCCGCATACCCATCAGGGAACATTAACGACTGAACCCACTGACATACTTTCCTCCTTTGGTCCTATCACATGTGATGATGTCCTGGTTTGTGAACACCATACGTGATGACGTCCTCCAAACGTTTTCAAATTTTTACCACCGCATATGCATGTGATATCACGACATCTCGCCAAGTTTCATGATTTTCGGGATTCGTTTGAATTTTATAGAATTAAATAACCACTCGCACGCAAGTTCGCGACGTTGCCCCGTGAGCACGTTGATCGAAATTTGGAGACAGTTCCTAGATTTAGCATAAAGTGACACTAACAAACAAGAATAACATTTTTGGAATGGATCAAAACTATTATTCGATGCACCTACAGTTCAAACCTACATTTTCCGGAAAATTGCAAGAAAACGAAATAAAGTGAAGAAATATAGCAAACAGCAACGAAATTGTGCCCAAATTTGAACATGTTGTTCATGGTACAAATACAAATCTAAGAAAAAAGTTGGTGGCAAAAAACAAAAAAAATTATTTTGCCGAGTGCCAAGGTTTGACACTCGGCAAAGTGAATATTTTGCCGAGTGCTAGCCCTAGGCACTCGGCAAAGCCAATATTTTGCCGAGTGCTAGCCCTAGGCACTCGGCAAAGCCAATATTTTGCCGAGTGCCAAACAGAAGGCACTCGACAAAGAGGCCAGCGTTGGGTACCGTTATCCCGGGCGCCTCTTTGCCGAGTGCCCAACTTTGCCGAGTGTCTGGCACTGGGCAAAGTTTGACTTTGCCGAGTGCCTTATTTTGCCGAGTGCCAGACACTCGCAAAGCCCTATTTGCTGAGTGCCAAGTTTCGCCGAGTGCGGCACTCGGCAAAGGTGGCCTTTGCCGAGTGCCTGATATTTGGCACTCGGCAAAGATTTAAGCACTGGGCAAAGTCCCGGTTTCCTGTAGTGTCACGACCAAAAACTATTTTTATTTAGATAAAGGAGACAAATTTAGAGGGTGTATAAAAAATAAAACTCAAAATTCAATTTGAGCATCATTTGGCCACAATTGTTGCAAAGTGTGCCCAATAACGTAATTAATCAGTTTGTTCCTCTAAATAATACTTGCAAAAAGGTTTTGAATCGGCACATATAAAAGCAACTTCATTCCTTGCCAACCATATTATTCAACAAATGGATGCATCTTCTATGGACAACAATGATTTATTGACCTTCCCATCTGTTTGTACCCAACATATGACAGCTAGTGAACATCTCTCGGTGGTTTTCGCCCCCCACACCCCCCCCCCCCCCCCCCCCCCCCCCACACACACACACACACACACAATGTGTAAATACAATCGAAGAGAAGGTGTTGACTTATTTCATTCGTACAACAAAACACACAAAGATTATTTCCATTCCAATTTCTTCTTGCTAGATTATCTCTGGCTAAAATAACTCCCTCTTTAGGAACCATAGAAAAATAACCACCAAATTAAAACGATTATTCTCATTATTTATTTATTATTATAGTATGCATGTTACAGTCTATTATTCTCTCCGGTACGCATACGCTAATAAGTATATAAAAAGCACGTACACTATGCACCTGCATGCATGCTTGCAGGAAGGCGTACGGTCGGGCCGCGCGCGCCGCGTTGTGAGGGTTCACGAAGTCCTGCTGCGAGTTCTGCGCCGCGCACGGCGTGACGGCGGCCGTGGCCGCCGCCATGGTCAACGCCAGAGCTAAACACACGACCCTAGTAGACGAGTACTCCATTATATTGCTAGAGACAATTGGACAAAAATGAAGCTTTTGTGCGAGATGGATGCATGATTAGTGGCGAGTGTGGCCAGGTATTTTTATAGTGGTAGTAGCCATGGATTGGAGGCCAGCTTGGCGACTTGTCATGAGTAAAATTTGGTCAAGCATTAAAAACTACGGACATCAATAACTATATTATTAAATTATTTAGTTGAAGACATATCTATAGTATTAAAAAATATTTGCAAGATCCAATAAATTATTAAGAATATATTCTACAAGATATTAGTGATCAAAGATATACATTAAAGACCATGTAGGGTTAAATGTCACAAAAGTATTTTTTTAACCGGAAAGAGTATATCTCAAACTTGTTATATTTTAAGCTATAACTACTAATCCATCCAACTCATAAAGAATATTATTTAGTTTGGTCAAACATTAAAACTTCTTCTACTTTAAGCTAAACTTATCATAAGTAAAATTCGGTCATCAAGCATTAAAAATTATAGACATCAATGACTATATTATTAAATTATTTAGTTTAAAAACATGTAATATATAGTATTAAAAAATATTTGCAAGATCTAATAAATTATTAAGAATATATTTTACAAGATATTAGTGATCAATGATGTACATTAAAGACCATTTAGAGTTAAATGCGACAATATTATTTTTAACCCGAAAGGATAAATCTCAAAACTAGTTTTAAGCTATAACTATTGATCCATCCATCTCATAAGTACTTCTAGTTTCCCTGGGTTAAACACTTTTTAGCTGGACCAATGTAACACCCGACCCGGGCTGAGATCCACTCTACATGTACAATGAACCAAATTAACTCGCTTGCACTTTCGTCCTCGCTTCTCGCAAAAAGATCGATCCGGAGTTAATAGCCTCCAAGGTCCAGGCTTTTAAGCTGGTTCGGCTCTGCTTTAGCTTCTGAGGTGGTACTAATTCGGGCACTACAATGCTTTTTCCGTGATTCTACAGTAACTCACATCTGGCCTGGCCCAACTGGCCCATTTGGATTGGGTCTCACAACCAGGTTCGTAAAAGTTGTATCAACATTCGCGACAACAAATGGGCATACTATAAACATGATCAAGGTAATAAAACTTTGACTTAATAGAAAACTAAGACAACATATATTTTAAAAGGGGTGTAAAACACTCAGACAACACTCAAGAGCTCATCTTTTCTTTTTATATTTTAATTAAAAAAGATAATCCTTTCTTCAAGACCATGTATTTTTTTTAAGATCAAGACCATGTAAATGTTACGCCTGCTCTTGTTGCTTACTAACCATGGTGGACCGAGCCTCGAGTTAGCTATTGGGATAGGAAAAAGTCCATTTTACCTCCCTGAACTATCCTCGAAGTTTAGTTTAACTCCCTAAACTCGAAAACTGGGTAAATCACATCCCTCAATGTTTAAAACCGTTCATTTTACCTCTCTGGCCCAGTTACAGGTGGTTTTCAAATGCGGGTTTGTCTTTTTCTTTTTTATTTATTTCGGCTCAATATTTGAAAAATCATAGTAAATCATAGAAAAATCATAAAATAGAAAATATAATTTTGTTGGACTCCACATGAGTAAATCTACATGGTAAACATATAATATGATATAATTTAATACAAAGTTTTTGTTATAGCTTTAGATCTATGTGTTTCTGTAATTAATTTATAGCTGCAGTTTCTATACTTTAATTGTGGTGAAATTTTTATGGTGGTCTAAATGTTGTATGATTAAATTGTAGTAAAATTTTCATACTCATTTCTATTTTCACACACTTTTAATTATTTTAAAACTATTAAACAAGAATAAAAATAAATAAATCTATAACTCAGTTATACATGATACAATGTGCATGAAATTTTTACTACAGTTCAGTCATATAATAATTAGCCCACCATAAAAATTTCACCACAGTTGGACCATAGAAAGTGTAGCTTTGAATTAATTACAGAAAAATATAGATCTAAAGCTACATCAAAAACTTTGTACTAAAGCATACTATATTGTATATTCACTGTGTAGATCTACTCATGTGGAGTCGAACAAAAATATACTTTTCATTTTATGATTTTTCTATGATTTACTATGATTTTTCAAAAATTCAGCCTAAATAAATAAAAAGGAAAAAGATAAAACTGCCTTGAAAACCAGCTATAGCCGGATCAGGGAGGTAAAATGAAACTATTTTAAAAGTTGAGGGAGGTGGTATCTGGTTTTGGAGTTTAGGGAGAAAAAACTAGACTTCAGGGAGGTAAAATGGACTTTTTCTGTTGGGATATCCTAGCTCCACCAACGGCACTGGGCTTGACCCCTCCTCGTTTTTCCGCAACGAGGCCGGCGCGGCCTGGTAACAGCAATCAAAGTTGGGCCCATGCACAAGCGTCAGCCCATCGGTCCGTTCCTTCTACTAGACCACCCAACTCCAGGAAAAGACAAGGGCCCACTTGCAGCCTCAGCCCCTTCACTCTCTCGTCTCTCCGATCCGGCACGCGGGTCCCCTCGCCGGCGTCACGCGACTCCAGATCCCCAGTTCGGACAGCAGCCACCTGCTCCGCGAGCCATGGCCGGCCGCCGCGAAGGCGAGCGCCAGCCGAGCCTGTGGCCATCCGGGACGGCCGCGGTGGAGGAGGACTCGGGCGCCTTCCCCTCCGCCATCATCCTCTTCACCCTCGTCGGCGCCACCGCCACCACCGCCGCCGTAAGCCTGCTGCTCTGCTCTCCGTGCCCCGCTTCTCCCTTTCATCGGTCCCTCGGCCCGGCGGCCCTGAGGCATCGCTTCTCCCTTCCCTCGATCCCTCGCCCCGGCGGCGTGAACTCGGTGCTTCTCTTTAGTGTGGTTACGCTGAGACAAATTTCTGAAACGATGGTCCCTTTCAACTGTTACTGCTCGTGGATTTCCGTGTGCGAGTGCGATGATGCATTTGCTTGCGGACTTGTAGGTCGGACAACTGCGCCGGACAGTCAGCTGGTTCTACACTCAGGTATAAAAATTTTACGAAAAAAGGTGTCATTTTAGCATTTGCTTTCTGGAGCAGCATTGCCTTGAAGGTGAGTTTTGGGGGCAGATCGGTGAAACCTTTTTTTCCTCCATTGAAGCTTAGTAGGTCGGAACCGTATGTGTTCTGGAAGACATACCTCGTCGTCGACCAATTCGGCGTGGTGAAGCCTGGGAACGGTATCGCCAGAGGATGCGTGAAAGGACCGAGGATCAAAGGGAAAGAGTGGTCAGTGCCCTGCTCGCATACAAGATATTTATTACAAATGCATTTAAACATTTGCACATCGAAAGTGATTCCATTAGCTTATTCACTCTACAGCCCTTAGGTGTGTTGTTATTATTGAGTTGCTTCTTAGAGATGAACATGAAGTTCCGGAAAAACATCAATTTGTATGGATTATTGACTTAGGAAAATGTTAGTATGAAGCAGCCAAGGTCATACATGGTAGCAAGTAATATTTCCTCAACTTTTCTTTTCCCCTTGAGAACTCTAAGCAGATGAAAACTTTGATATGACAATATAAAGAACCATCTCACAAATTGGTGTCACTATGTTAGTCACATTTCATTCATTTTGTTTGCATGCTGATTCGTTTCAACTAATCCTGAGCCAACAGTAGTGATTTCTGTAGGAACGCATACGGCGCATGCAAGATGTATTTAAAAAGGAGAGATGCAAATGTCGGGATTATCGAACTTGGGAAAGCCATAATCCCAACTATTATCAGCATCATCAAAGAGATGACTGGTACTGGAACGCAGAAACTTTTATGCGAATCAAAGGACAAATTTCAGGGCAACGCCCAGGGAAGCTATGAGTTACACTATGTCACATCACTATTCTGTTTTGGGCCTTGACAGGTATGTACTAACAGCCTTTCATGTCAATGAACATTCCTATATATTTGCCAGCTGTATGTGACGATGGCCTAGTTTGTTGTGAACCACTGTCATTCTTGGTCCCCTAATCACCTGTTCTATCTGTGGCAGTCAATATTAGCAAAGAAGCATTGTTACACCACTTACCTTTGAATGTATATAACACAAATTTTGTCACCATTGTACCTTATGATTGCACCTGATTAAAGAAAAGATATCACCCTGCTTTGTGGAGAGAAGAAACAGCTGCTTAGTCTTTCACACACTTTGCGTTTATGTTACCCTGAAATTGACGCTAACATGCCCGACTGCCCGTAGTGATGTTGAGCAACTGATATCATCATAATTGCCCGTAACCAAAGTTTTTCCTCTCCATTCCCCAGGTCAAGGTCAGAGCCATTTTCAGATGCTGAAATCAAGGTGTGCCTTCTACCTGTTCATTTTGTGTCTACTGAATATTTTTCTACCGAAAAGAGTGCAATGTGCTTTGTTTAATTCTGTACAACCTACAGTCAAGTTTTATGTTGAACAGTTCAAAATATAAAAAGCAAACTAAAGTTTACGCTTGAAATTTTGTACTGAACTTCTAAGGAACTCTCTACAATCCTGAAATGGTAACTATGAGCGAAAGGAGGGAGGGGAGATGTTCTATTAATTAAATATATTGTATATGAAAATTGACATTTGCCCATAAGTGTCCTCTGATGTGGTAGAATAAACATATATTTACTCTGTAGTCTATACCAAGGGTAGATAAGTCATGTAAGCAAGGTATGGTTGCACAAAGAGACATTCTCCTGCAAGTTTTCAATCATCCCCTGTTGTGCCCAAGTCTTTAAATTTCAGTGTTCATTAGTGAACTGCAAATTAGGCTTGTATGTATTCTTTGTTATTCTTTCATGTCAGATGGCCAAAGTTTTCAGGCAATTATCTGTACATCTTGCTCACTTGCTTATAATTCATTACAGAATGCTTTCAGGAGAAAAGCAATGGAGTATCATCCAGACCAAAACCAAAGTAATAAAGGTAAATACAGTTTCCTTGTCTCTCCTGTCCCTTATGTAAGGCTAATATGCTCATTGTGTATACATGTGCTCAGAAGCTTCCTCTTTTGACTATGGCAGAGGTTGCTGAGGCAAAATTGAAAGAGGTTATGGATTCTTATGAAGCAATAAAACTAGAACGTCGAAACAGAAGTTGCTGAATGTTCTCACGATTTTCGGGTGCTGGGAGGGACTGTTGTATATACAGCGTTTGATATGGGACAAACTAGATGGTATAAACTATAAGCTCGAAGATGCAGATGCAGACACTGTTGTCCTTGGTAACCCACTTTTTTCTTCAGTAACCCTTTGATAAAACTACAAAGCAGAGTAGTTCCTGCTGGCAGAAGGCAGAACTTCAGCGTGATGCAATTAGTTTCCTGATATTTTCCTTTTTTTATGTATTCATGTTATGGTTCATGGTAGCAAACTCGTATTGGATATCAATGAGATTATACTGGTGCATTTGTTACCGGTTAGCACACACTATTTGTCTCCTGCGATGCTCGACAGCTGATTCGGGCTTGGCTATTTGACTTTGATCAACCTGGCAAGAAATTATTCCAGAGTTCTTGTTCAATCGAGAGTAAATCTTCTCTGTTGAAAAACATAAACAAGAGTATCTTTAGGAAGATAATGTGTTAAAGATGAGGGAACGATAGTAGGTCAATTTAGGCATTATTTATCTTTTCTAGTTCTATCTTTTTCTGGGCAGATAACTGAATGAACACGATAGGAAGAGCCAGGAAGAAGAAACCAAACTTTTGATCACTATCCAGCCAAGCGGAAAACTTGTTGCTACATGCATGTGTGAGTTGAACATTGGTTTCAGAGAACAAATCAAATCCTTCACTCATGATTGCTAAATTCTGCAGAACACCTTAGTTAAATTTGTCTTAGCCATGGCGATGCATTGGAATGGATCACCACGACATGCTGGACTACATTTCACGTCAGTTTTTTTGGTTAGGACAAATAGAAAGTGCAAGTACCCTATTTGTAGAAGCTATGGATTACATCCATGATCCATTCTTGCTATGAAATAACTTCCTTTGTGCCTTACTACACCTGCCTGCCTGCCCTTATTTCTTGTCAAGGGAAGGATTGAACTGCAGCTTCCATGACCATGCATGGACCCTTTAGGATTGCTTTTCCAGCTTCCAGGCAGACTTGCTTTGCCAGGCATCAATCCTAAGCGTTCATTTTCTAGCAGCTGGGACTAGATCAATGTGCCTAGACAGGAGCTCTCTCAGACAAGGGCGCCATCCAAACAGGCCCGAAATCCAACAGGACAAGCTTGGTAGAAGTGTCCATACGACCTGGCATAGCCTGGCCACGGGCCATCTCAATTCTCAGATCCTCCGGACTCCATACGCGATTGCGTTCTGCCCGTGTTCCAGCAAGCTGGTTGCAGTCACAGCAATCAAACATCTGGACCTCAATCAGATCAGATATTCAGACACGAAAGTGCTGGTCTTCGTCTGAAGATGCATGTTTCGAGCTGTGACAGGCTGACAGCAATGTCAATGGAACTCATGTAAGTTCTGGTCCAACAACGATCCATGCTTTGGTATGGCCTTCCATGAGAGTTCCATCACATTCACAGGTTGTGGCATTGATTGTAATCTAATTTCGTCCCTTTTCCCGGCTCCTGTCCAATTACATGCAGTTTTCAGGAGAAGCTATCAGTCTGTCTATGGTAGCTTCAATGCATCACTGACTGGTCAATCACCTGTATGTTCTGCTGCCATCCATATGGATGCCTGCTGTTCCTGAGACATACAACTGGGAAGCTGTAGTCACACTGTTAGTCTAGGGAATCCAGGTGCCCTTGTCCCCCGAGGGGAAGTGGTGAATTAGGAATAATTTAGAACAGCTTATAATTTTTTCACAAGATAAAATCAATCATACTATCTTATTGGTTAAAGCAAAGCATACATAGGTATCATACCATCTTATGGTTACTAATTTGTTCCACAAGACGCACTAGGAAAATATAAACATAGATTCTTTAAAAAAAGAAAATTAGAGACATCCGACCATCAATTTACACTATTGTAATCGCCATTGGTAATAATAGCCACTGTTCTATTATGTTTTTAAAATTAAAATACACATCTCAACATTACAAAAATAGCCTAAAGTGACCCTGGATCAGTGTGACCCAACTTTGACATTAGCTTACCATAGGCTATAGGCGCAGGTAATCAATAAAATAATCTCACCTTCCTTTTGTAATTCCTGGTGATTAACGTCCTGATTCTAGATTCCTGGCAGCCTTCTTCTCGATGCTTAAAATTCCAGTGTTGACAATCTCGGAGCTTGCCAAGGATGACTCTCCAAGCAACAACTCCATCTCCTCAGGGTCTGCTGCTCTTCCCATGGATGTTGCATCACCTTTCTCAACCTATCAAGCCTTTCAGAGACTTCCCTCATCGACGGCCTATTGGCACCAGATATCTCCAAGCACTGCTTTGCTAACTCGGCAATCTCTTCTAGAAACTCCATGTTTTCATCATTCTTGAGTTGATCATCCAGTATCTCCTCCAGCCTGCCCTCCTTTGTCACAGAAATAAACCTCAATGCTAGGCTCTTCTCATCTTCAGGTGCATCAAGGTTAAAGGGCTTCTTGCGTGTGAGCAGCTCAAGGAGAACAACCCCAAAGCTATACATCACTCTTGTCTGTCAAATGGCAGTCTGCATGTACTCCGGGTCAAGGTACCCACAAGTTCCTTGAACAAGTGTGACAAACTGCGATTCATCAGTTGGTGCCAGGATGGAAGCACCGAAGTCTGATACTTTTGCGGTGTAATCACAATCGATGAGGATGTTGGAAGACTTGACATCTCCATGGAGGATTGGTGGGGATGCCCATGAGTGCAGGTAGGCAAGCGCCTCAGCAGACTGATGGGCGATCTGTATGCGAGTTGCCAAGGAAATCTGCCTGCCATGGTTCCCATGTATGAGTTGGAACAATGTGCCATTCGGGACGAACTCATATACCAGCATGGGGACCTGCACTTCGAGGCAGCAGCCGAGTAGCTTAACGATGTTCTGTGGTTGATTGAGAGAGGATTAGCATTTCCTTGCCGAATCTTTCTTGTGCTGCTCGTCAATGGACATACATCTTTTTACAGCCACTTCCATTGCCTTTGAGAAGCCCCTTGTACACAGTTCCATGTCCTCCCTGACCCAGCACTCGTTTCTCATCGAACTTGTCGTGGCTTCTTACAATTCTGCTTCAGAGAATATTTTGAAAGAATACTACTACCTTGTTGTGATTTAATCTCCTCAAACAACATCATACCTCCGTGCTGTTGGAAGTATCTCTGTTTGATGTGCTGCAGCTTTCTCCTTTGTAGGATCAAGTATGCACATGTTATAGTAACGACTAGGACCACTAGTCCAACACTTGAACCTGCATGCAAGATTCACCACACTTATAGATTAGTATGTTTTTTGTTATAAAATTAAAGAAGAAGAATATATAGACAGCGGCTATGAAATCACAACTGTTTGTAGGAAATAGTATAACAACAAATTGTTAAGGGCATGCTTGGACAGTTTGGAGCACAGCTCAAACAGGAGGGAGTGCCTTGCTGCAGGGCAGGGGAGTAGGGGAACCTACCTACGACTGTATCACCCAAGAAGAGGACTTCTGATTTGCCATGCACCTGTCATTCATCATTGTTTTTCCCGGTGGACATAAACATGTATAGCCTCCCTGTATATTTATGCAAGTCTTCGCACCTCTTGCCGCACAATTATTCGTAGTATTACTCTGGCATTCGTCGCTATCTGAAAGGGAATAACAAACTTCATATATATATATAGACCACCGCTTAGAATCATCGCATCGAATTTCATGCTAATTTCTCAGAGAGAGCACAGAAAATGAACCTGGTGCATCCTCCTTCCCTGACAGTAGGGAACTGTGCCGTTGTTTGCATACCAGAACGATGAGGACGACCTATATGTTGTGCTATAGCTAAAGCCTTCGCTTCCATCACTACAGTATATGCCACAGGCAGTGGTGTCGTTGTAGCCTGGATTGAAGTAAGATTTGCAATACACCCATATTAGCTGGGACATCTGCCTCACAGCAGCCAGACCCAGGGGAGCATGAACTCATGTTTCTCGGTTCACCATAGCATTCAGACAAGCAACCTATGCTATACTGCACAATTAGCAGAAATGCACGACACGCGTTAGCCCTGTAGTCTTCTGCTGGTAATTAAAAGGAAACTGAAAGAAACCTAGTCTACTAAATGAAGGTGATCGATCCTTGTGATTTGATAGTAATATATAATATACAGGAGTTCCATGAGAAGCCACAAACCGGCAGAGCTAGTATGAAAAACTCAATGTGTATGTATTGCTTTATACCATCAAAATCATATTCACCTTATTAATCATCGTCACTCACTACTAAAAAAATGATTTTGGGAGACTCTGTTTGATTAACAGAGGGCGGATAAAAAGTAAGCCAATCTCTAAAAATAGCCACCGATTTTCAGAGGCGTACATCTCATTTTGGGAGACAACACCACCTCCAAAAATCCATTAACAGAGGCAAGTATTTTGAAAATAGGAGCTATTTTCATGTTTGACTTCTAGAAGCGCGAGATGTGCACTAATTTTGGGACAGAGGGAGTACATTGCAACAAGGCCATATGTACCCAATGTTAACTGGCTACAGAGTCGTATGCACTTGAGAAGTGAGTTATGTGCACCTCAATGCAAGGTTTTGACACAGTATACAGTTTAGCAACGAGCCAGGCTGAGGGAAGCTAATAGTATTGCCACTAGTTTAGCACAGGAAACTAAAGACAAGAGTTGGCTATAGATATCGTGCCAAATTAAGTATGGTAGTTCTACCAATTAATCCCCAGCCCAAAAAAAATACTAATGGCAGTGAGCCAGTGACACCAACAGCTAGCAAGAAATGAAACAATGCCCAACCATTACTGATTCATACCTTGCTTGGCCCCTGGACGCGGAGGCGGGCGGCCTCGCCGCAGGCAGCCGGCGCCGGAGCAGGGGCCTGCACGCGCAGAGCGGCAAAGGGAGCAACGCCATTTGGGGATTGGTTGTGCCCCCGCGCCTGCCACCCTGCCGGCTACCCCACGCCCCGCCGATCGGCCGAGCCGCCGGTCACGTGCCCGTGACTGGCCCCGTCCCCACTCGCCTTCGCCTGTGCCTGCGCCTGCGACCGGTGGCCGTGGCCTGCCTCTTGCCGTCGTGCACGGATACGCCGCCGCTTCCCGGAAGGGGGGCAAGGGGCGCACGGTCGACGGACGACGACAGAACAAGGGAGGATGGAGGAAGCCGGCTCCGCCGCTCCGGCGGCTGGTGGTGGCGCGGATCGGTGATTGTGGCGGCTGGCGTGGGGGGCCGGCGGAGGACGGGAACGGGAGGTCGGTCATCGGGACTTCGGGACTAAGGATGGCAACGGGGACCCGATACCCGATACCCGACGGGTATTTGATCCATTAGGGGACGGGGATGGGATCATATCTTTACCCGCGGGGATCTAAATGGGCAAGAATCCATACCCGACGGGTATAGCGGGTACGGGAACGTTCCCTGTTTACCCGTCCCCGTTACCCGTTGGGGAACCCGACTATTTGAGCTGTCATGCGAGTATTAGGCCCAAAGAAGCTCAACATAGATATTTTGGTCCAAATCTGAACAGTCATATATATAATTTGTGTATTCTAGGAACCCTCGTTCAATTTTTCCTCATCATCTCTGCCAGCAGCACAAGCATGCCTGTCTCACAAGCGCTCGTGCCCCTTGCTTCCTCAGTTTGGTCTCTCTACCACCTTTGCTCGTCCTCCTCGCAACCTCGCTCCTTCTCCTCGGCATCTCCGAGACTCCGACACTTATACCCGGGTGAAGAAGAAACGTCTCCGATTGCAAAGCTGCGACCCCAGGTGTCCTTGTTTATCGGGTATGCAGTACCCGTCGGGTATCTGTTACCCGACCGATACCCGACGGGTACGGGGATGGGCAAGAATCTATACCCGAGACAGTTAATGGGGATGGGGACGGGATGAATTCTCCGTAGCGGGGAAGAGAACGTTCCGGCGATACCCGACGGGTATATACCCGTTGCCATCCTTATTCGGGACTGGCCATTTGTGGGGGTAGGGGCCTAACATTTGGGCCACGACTTGGGTCTAGGTCCTAGAGCCTTAGGCCCAGGTCCGTCCCTCGGAACTGGAGCAGAGCTAGAGCCGGTGATAAAAACGGATAGGATAATATCACCAATATTATATTTATTTTTATATTTCTGATTGGATTCGAATTCGAATATGGACAGTGTCAGCTATATCGGATAGGATACGATTGGATGTCAACATCATAAGTACTCGAATACGGATACGGTATCGGATATCGAATATACGGACTCGGATACGGACAGATCTGAACCCCCTCTCAACAGATTCGGTCTCGAATATGATCAGAAAATATCCGTACCGTTTTCATCCCTAGCTAGAGCAAAATAAGGAGAAAGCGATATTTTATTACTATCTAGCTACTATATAATAGTGGAAAGAATTTTTAAGGTTCATCTTTGATTTTTTATTTTTTTTTTGTTTAGGCGATATGACCGCACCCCCAGTGGATAATATGGATCCACACATGGAAAAGGCCCCACTAGACTGAACAGAAGGATAGGTTCGATCTCGTTTCAAAATTGTTCCTATTGCACTTTTTTCAAAGTCCAAATTGGCTGACTTTGAATGAACCTGAATTTCTTTATTGGCATGTTAAACTCGGTTTAAAGTTAGATCTTAAACAACACAAAAAGTCAATAATAACAAGAAGTATATATTTCAATGAATTCCAAAAAAAAAAATCAGTTGGCTCGTTGTACACCTCTGACCTCTCCCACCTATCTTGTGATTAAATTCAAGTGTTTAAAGTCTGGCTATAGTTAGTTTACACTGAAATTACAATGCTAGATCTTAAAATTGGATGGCCAACAAGTTGAAACTTGACACCCTCTTTAAGAAATGTTATGGTATGTTTACTCCCTTATTATTTCTAAATTTTCTAATCATTAACGTGATAATTACAAAAATATACCTGTTTTTGCTAAACTTAAAAAAACAATTCATTGCCTTCATGTGGTGGAACAACTTTCAGAAATTATCCGCCTGTGAGAAATGATTTTATGTATATCGGCGCAGACACTTGTGTCCCGTGAGGAGAATAACCTAGAGACATATTTTAGTTGAGGATGTGTCAGCATTTGGAGGTAGCCGTAGAAGTTCACGCCGCTTCAAAATATGATTTTTTTTAATGAAAATTATTCTATGGGAAAATGATTTTACCAAATAAATGATTTTTAATGAAGATCATAGGAATCATTTTCCTAGATAAAGACTTTCTAAAAGTCATTCTCCCAAATAACGACATTTAAAACTTCTTCCTTAATACTTTTTTTTATCTAAAAAAGAACCCAAAAACCTCTAAAAGTTGTAATATTTTTAAATAGATGTTAAAAATTGAACACGGACTATTTTGCTTTTACATGGCATCATAGGTTTTGCAAATTTGTAATGTTTTTTCCCAAAATAGAAAATATTATATTTGATTTTTGGTTAAACTGTTTAACCCGAAATGTATTTCACAAAATAAAAAAGTTCATCTAAATTTATGGTTCAGAATTAGTATTTTTTCATTAATTACTTAGCTTACGTGCTCAAGTGAAATCCAAACTTTATGAAAAAAAAATGCATGCAAAAGACATTAAAATATAATTTTAAGCATGCACTTTGTTAAGAATTTTCACTTGAGCACATATGCTACGGTTAAATGAAAAAGTATTGATTTGAAGACGATGAATTTAGATAGGATTTTTTGTATTTTGGGATTAAACAACTTAACTACAAAGTAAAATATATTTATTTATAAAAAAGCAAAACCTATGACGCTAGACGATATAAGTAAAATGGGTCATACTTGATTTTAAGATCTATTTAAAAATTATATTAATTTTAGATTTCTCGTATCCTTCGTTTTAGATCAACAAAATTATTAAGGAAAGCAACACAAAAACTAAATGTCTTTCTTTGTGAGAACTACTTTCAGAAAATTCATTTTCTAGGAAAACAATTTCTTAAATTTTTAGATCACCTGAAAAAAGCATTTCCCAATAGAGCAATCATTAAAGAAATTATACTTTAAGTAAGATCATTTTTCCGATAAATGATTGTAATTCTAAAATTCGTTTTCCCTGAGAACGATTTTTTAAAGTCATTTTACTATAAGATAAAAAATATTAATTTTGGAATTTAACTTATACAAGCTATATTTATATATTTTCATAAAAAAGTGCTTTAAATAAAAATTCTTCTTTAACGTTCTGCCTTTTGTAATAACACAGTATTAAGATAGTACACGTAGATTCCATTTCACCGACTCCTCAGGGAAATATAACTACCATCTTGTGTTCGTCTTGTTTTATTACCCGGCGTGTCTGTGTGTAAACTTCCAAGAATATATTGTACATTTGTGGCTAACGAAGGTTGTGTGACTTGTATACCCTTTCCCGCCAGGGTATAAAATACCAATTTGACATCTATTTGTCTAGCATAGGGTACATCATTGCGAGTGAGTACGTTGAATCATGTAACGACGTCAAATATATCGTGTGGGCTACTCTTCTATGGGTTCTCATATGAGTGTCCATATGTGTTTGTCACTGCCGGAAACGTTAAATTTGTCGAGTGTATTTCGTCGGGCACCGACGAATAAGTTTTTCGTCGGACACATGATATATACTTCTGTAGATTGGGAATTGGTTCAGATGGTTGTCTGATACGTTGTTCGCCGAGGGCCCGACCCTCGGCAATCAACGACCCACGGCAAAGGCCCACCTTTGCCGAGGGTCGGGCCCTCGGCACAGTACCGCCTCTCGGCGACCTCGGCCGAGCGTGACGGCGGCACCGGCCGTCAGCCTTTGCCGAGGGCTCGGCGTTAGGCCCTCGGCAAAGAATTTGGAAATAAAAAAATAAAACTCTTTGCCGAGGGCCCGTTGTACAGGCCCTCGGCAAATATTTTGAACGGGATGGCGCCGGCGGAAATAAAAAAGAAAACATCTTTGCCGAGGGCCTTGGATGTTGGCCCTCGGCAAAGAAATTAAATAAAAAAATAAAAAAAATCTTTGCCGAGGGCTCTGGATCTAGGCCCTCGGCAAAGAGGGCCCCCATATAAAAAAGGGAACGGCCGGGCGGGCGGCCTTATCCCAAGCCGCGCCCGCCCGAGCCGCCACTGCCGCTGGTCAGCCGCCGCCGCCGCCGCGCACGCCACCGCGCGCTCGGCCGCCGCGAGGACGCCGCCGCCGCCGCGCAGGCCGCCGCCGCGCACGCCACACCGCGAGGAGCCAACGGGAGGAGGGGGACCCAAACGATCGGGACGCCGGAGGAGGAGCAGCGCCGTTCCGCTTCGCCGGAGCAACAACCGCGGGCGCGGAGAGGCCCGCCCGCCAGCAAGCGCAGGCGCAGGTAACCGCAACCCCTCTCCTCCTCCCCTCCCCTCCCCTCCCCTCCGCGGCGCCGGCGGTGACACGCACGCGGGGCTCGCCTTACGCACCGCGCGCGGCAGGCAGTACGGCGCCCGGCGGCTGCCTGCTCGCCTCGCCGCCCAGACGCAGCGCGTGTGTGCGACAATGGATCATTGAGTTCTTAGCTGATTGGTTATTGGTGAAGCAGCAAGACATCAAACGTGAATTGAGCCGGTGCCGCGACGAATCCTCACCGGAGACTGAGGAAGACGATGAAGGTGTCGTCGACGAAGTCCTTGGCCCAGAAGGCCTCGCACCGTCCCGCGCTATGCATCACGGCAACGTGCGCCATCGTGTCGAGGTGGACGATGGGCGTGGAGAGCGCGGCGCGGCGGCGCAGGTCGATGCGGCGCCACAGCTCGGGCTCGTCCCGCGCCGCGCGGCGCCAGGGGCGGCACACCTGCCCGGCCCCCGTGAGCACGTCTTCATGGTGCAGCCTGTGGAGCACGGCCAGCAACGCGTCCCTCGGCAGCTCCGCCCTGTCCCTCGCCTCCTCGTTCGCTTCCATCTCCGTCTCTGTGGCTTCCACAGGCGCCGAATGCCGGTGATGCTAGCTACATACTCTCAGATTCAGGATTTAAGGCAGGGTGAAAATCCAGGAAGTCGTTGCTGTCGTGGCATGGGGTGAGCAGCGCGTGCACGCCATCGCTCGCACCCAATTGGCTGCAGCCGGTAGCCGGCCAATCGCCATCCTATTGCATTGCAGTATTCCATTTCGCCGTGATTATTACGGTGTTTGATCTCTCATTATCCATCTCGTCAGAAAAATGGCATCTCTTTGACTTTAGGTTCTAAGTACCGGGTTTGTCGGCAACCCGTGTGGAACTGCAGTCACCAATGGTCCATCTAACGCTGAGCCTCCAATGGTGTTTGGCCTCGAGCCCTCCACCTAGTGTTGGATGGTCCAGTTCCCATAGAAGCCAAATACAAAGATGGCGCTTTCATTGGGACAAGAACATGACCCTCGCCGCCTAGCCTAGGTAGCCCCCTACTGCACAGGGGCACAAACACGTGTGCCTCCTTGCGGCCAACCTGCCGGTCACCTTGACGTCTTCTTGGTTCTTGCACTTTGTTCATTATGATGTACTGCCTTTCATTATGATTAATCTAGCTAACCGTTACAAGTAGGTGTTTGATTATTGGCATGATAATTAACGAAATGAAAGTACGCTGATGAACACATTGTTCAGTAGAGCGTGTAAATTTAGGATTTACTGGTTCAGTACTTTTCTGCAGTTGCACTTGTTTTATTCACTGTCTAAGCGGGTCATGTTTTGAAGCAATTACTTGGGCATGCAATGCAGGTGGTTCTGGATAACGGCCTCGTCTGGACGACCTTGCCGTCACCTTCACTTCCCCGTCCCTCGGTCGAGTAGAAGGTAAAACCATGGGTTGTCGGCCATCGCGCCGTTTTTTGATGTGGATGGCCTTCGTGCCTCCCATTGTTGATGTGTCGGCCTTTGTGCCGTGAATGTGGGTGTTGGCCATCGAGCCGATTTTTTTTGCAGGTTTTGGAAACCTCCCCGTACAGGGGAGGTTCTGCCGAAATTTTTAACTTATACCCTTTTTTTTTGCAGAGCAAAGGACGTCAAAGGAGCTTCAGAGTAGTCGATTGTCCTCGTCGGCGCTGCGACTCTCCACTGCCCCGACTCGCCACTGCCCCGCTACCCTGTCTCCACCGCCACCTTAGGTATAAACAACCTCTACTCCTGTATCTTTGTCGTAGACTGCGTAAACCAGTTAGGCGTCTCCCGTCCGAAAGAGATACGGTTGGAGGCATGCAGATCACCGTGTGTATCTGACCGTATCTGTTTCGGATTGTCCACGTTTTTTGGACAGCCCGCGTATGCGTAGATGAGGTCAGTTTCCATGCTCCGCTCCGATCGGAGCCAGAATTTCGGCAGCACCTCCCCATTGTTCTCCGAATACACAAACTTCTTTGCAGGACGTGTATTGGGAGAACATCGGAGAGGTGCTGCCCATATATGGATTGAGCGGCTTCTCCCTGCAATGGTCCGAGGCTACGTCCCTGAGCATGTCTGGAAAGTGTTGGCAGAGTTGAGCTATTTCTTTCGCCTGCTGTGTGCTAAGGAGATATCTCGGAACATCGCTATGGAATTGGAAAAGGTGGCACCTGTGTTGGTCTGTAAGCTGGAGAAGATCTTCCCACCCGGCTTTTTCTTGTCGATGCAGCATCTGATCGTGCACCTTCCCACTGAAGTACGTTTGGGGGGGCCTGTGCAGTTTCGTTGGTGCTTTCCAGTCGAGAGAGGACTAAAGACTGTTCGCAAGAAATGTACAAATAAAGCCAGAATTGTGGCTCAACAGGCCGTGCAGGTGTATTACACGAGATATGCCAACCAAGCCAAACAGGAGCTTCAGGGTTGGGCTATTGTGCACCAGGTTTCTCCACACGGCAAACTACCAACCCCTAACGATGACGATTACAACTTTAACACAAACACATATGATGGAGAGTTCTATCAGGAAGATGGGCTACCGGGGACGCTTCAGATAGTCCTACCCGAGGCCCTCGAAATGGAAGTAGACAACGAAACAGTTGATGACGAGGACGATGGAGATGTGGTGCAAAATGCCAAGGACATACAAATGCTTGAGCGATTACTTGTAGCAAGTGACGAGGACGATAACATAGAACCCTCGGATAGTGTTGCCTATTTGGATAATGTTGACAGTGATGACGAGACCTATAATCCCAATCATGAAGATTATTCGTAATACATGTAATACTATGTCTTGTTTATTTATTTTCATTTATATTTTGTTTATTTATTTTCAGTCTCTAATATGTGTACTAACAAGTCTTGTTCATTCTTCGTGCGTGCAGGTGATTGATCAAAGATGGCGAGTAGCCGGCCACGACGTGACACACCCTCGGCTTACGCGAGGAGGCCGCCGGAGGAGGGGGAGGCAGGCGAGGGACAGTTGCAGGAGGCAGCGGGAGGACGAGGGACAACGGCAAGAGGCCGCGGGAGGAGGGGGAGGCAGACGACAGGAGGCAGTGGTAGGAGGCAGCGGACTCAGCCCCCTGAGCCCGTGCCACCGACGGAGGAGGAGGAGGAGGTCGAGGAGGAGCAGGGTGCGGCGCCCGAGGACGAGGGAGGCGAGGCGTCGGGTGTCTACCAGCGAGGCCCGGCGAAGCTCCCTTCGTTTCCGCTTCCTCAGAACCGTCTAGTGCTTCGCCCTGTGCCGCCCAAGTAAGTAAATATAAATGATATCACAACTACTTCATATGATATGTTTGAAATCGAAAGAGAAACTGATAAATTTTCTTCTTACTTGTGCAGGGCTTGGGAGGTGTTGTCAGGTACTCCTCTGCGCTCTCCCGCGACCGTCTTGGGTGTGTTGTGTCGGAAGTGGTTCCCCGGCATTGTGGAGTTGTCGTCGGAGGCCCGAGAGCCAGCCTACACGTGGGAGAGGTACGCCCTGGGCGAGGACGACCAGTACCGCAACAAGCAGGAGCGGATACTTGCTGAGTTTTGGGTAAGTTCCTCTCGCACAACATTAATCAATCCTTCACATTGAATTCTATTTTTTTCAAATAACGATTGGATATATCATCTTTTATGCAGAGGTTTTTCAGGGCCGAAGAAGGAACCGAGGGCCTCGCTGATCATGTGGCGCATGCAGCCTGTAGGAAGTATGTCACCGACATGTTTTATGAGGCGCGCGTCCAGGCCCACATAGACTACTACGCGTCGGCTCGTAGAATGACAGTCACCAAGAGGGAGGCTCGACAGATGACGCTGACCCAGGAGCAGTACCTTGAGGTACATGAATAACATTGATATTGTTTTGTTTTTGAATTAAATATGTTCAATTTCATCTTCATATATGTCAAACACTCGTTGACATGTAGGTGATTCCCTGGTGGTGCCGAGCGCATGCCGATGCCTGGACAATGATCGTGGCTAGGTGGTTTACGCCGGCCTACATAGAGAAGCACGAGTCTCAGCGGGCACTGCGTATGCTCAGGCCAGCTGCCACTCACCATCAAGGCAGCAGGAGTCTCCCCGGATTCAAATCGGCATATGTAAGTGATTTTTCTTCTATTTAGTTTCACGCTTAACGTATGCCTGATTGCTCACCACCTGCCGCCTTTCTCGCAGGAGGCTGCGCACCCGGACGAGGATGTCTCGATGTTCACGGCGTGGGCTATGTCCCACCAGACCAGGGTGGCCGGCGACGTCACCTGGGACCCGGCTGCCCCTCGCGAGGCATACTCCGACCCTAACGTGTACACTAAAGTCCAGGAGTACACGTCGGCGGTACAGCAGCGGCACGGGCCAGAGTACGACGTCCGCACCGAGCCCATTGATGCCGAGGCCATCATGAGGCTCGGTGGCGGCAGGAAGCACGGCCGGACGTGGATTGCGAACGCCGCCATCGACCCCACCACTGTTCCCACTCTGAGCCAGCTCCGAGCACAGAGCACGAGTTCCAGCCAGCCCATACGCTCACGGCCTACTCCGACACTGCAGCGGGTCGATGCGCTCGAGGTAATTATTGTTTTACTCGTCGTAAATTAATATTCTCACACTTGAGTTAGTTTTGCATTACTGAAATATTGGAGTGCAATATTGCAGGCCCAGAACAACGAGAAGACGGCGCAGATCACGGCCCTCACTGCTCGGCTGGAGGCTGAGCAGGCCGCTCGGCAGGCCCAGGAGGTCAGGATTGCAGAAATGATGCAAATCATGCAAGCTCTTGGGCAGAAGACGGGTGTGCCTGTGCAGATGTCAGCTCCTCCGCCTCAGGTGCCGCACGCGTTTGCAGCTACTCCTGTAAGCGTTAAAGTTCACTTCTCGCTTGTGTGACATAGAAACCCAGAGAACACTAGCTACTGATTTGCTTGTATGACATAGAAACCCAGACAACACTAGCTATAAAAATTTTGATAGGTTTCTGTCTAAATACTAAAACTGTAGTCCTAGAATAATTACTGCAATCTCACATAAGCATATAATTGTTTGTGCAGCCTCAGTCGGCGGGTTCCAATAACCCCCCTCGTGCGTCACCTGATTCTGGAGGCTTCGTTACACCACCCTCGACGCAGAGGCCAGACGGTTGGGAAGGTTGGTGACGCAGAGGCCAGACGGTTGGAGAGGTTGGCCAGCCTCAGTCGGATTTGAACTTGTGGACTTGACACTTGAGTTAGATTGTGGACTTATGGAATTGTTGAATTTGGACTTGTGATGATACATGTGATATCTGTGAGATATATGTGATATTTGTGAGATATATGTGATGATTGTGATATTTGTGGGATATTTCTGCTGTTGAATATATATATATATATATTTTGCATGGAAAGCAAGAAACAGGTGGGATGCTGAAAATTTTCACTGGTCTTTGCCGAGGGCCTTGACCATAGCCCTCGGCAAAGAAAATCCCAGGAAAAATTAAAAACAGGTCTTTGCCGAGGGCCTTAACCATAGCCCTCGGCAAAGAAATTCCCAGGAAAAATTAAAAAGTAGGTCTTTGCCGAGGGTTTTGAACACAGCCCTCGGTAAAGAAATTCCGAGACAAAAATAAAAACGTAGCTCTTTGCCGAGGGCCTTAGATATAGCTCTCGGCAAAGAAATTCCGAGAAAAAAAAAGAAAATAGGTCTTTGCCGAGGGCCTGTATGTCAGCCCTCGGCAAAGAAGCCGTGGAAAATAACCGCGTACCTAACGGCTACTTTACTTTGCCGAGGGTCGCCGTTAGCCCTCGGCAAATACTTTGCCGAGTGCCCGATAAAAGGCCCTCGGCAAAGAGTCCTTCGCCGACGTTTTTTTTCCCGAGGGTTCTTCACCGAGGGCTGCCCTCGGCAAATCCTTCGCCGACGGTTGAAGAGCCTTTGCCGAGGGCTTCAGGCCCTCGGCAAAGACCCTGCGTCCAGTAGTGCATGTACGACTATATTCGCCTTGAAGGCCCTCCTCCCACATAGCGCCCTCGTTCTCTCCAGCACTACTATGTACTTTGGGTAATGTCGCGGGTTTGATTCCATGGCAGTATTATATTGTGGGATCTAGCAAGGCTACATTATTTTCAAATGGCAGAAGAAATATTTCTTTCAATCCAACGCAGCACGCGATCAATTTTGGACATTAATATAGGCAGCAGTATCTAGCTAGTACCACATAAACTCCTGTTTTTTAAATGAATCAAGCACAAGAGCTATCAATTATATTAATAAAAATAAACCTAAACTCGACGGTACTACAAAAACAACAAAGCAACAAATGAAGCCATTATCAACAACAGCAGGTTGAAATGGGACCTCAACACATGCCCGCACAACATCATCTTGGACTTGCCAACTATACACCACTAATCTAGCACTATAAAAGCTCAAAAGTACCACTGCCCCGCCGATCACCACCCTGCACCACTAACCCCAGACGACAAAACGGGAAAAAAAATTTATTTGCAACACCACCGCACAGCATCCTGCATGCGACACCCTATGATCATGTAGCATGAGTCCTGTTTGCTCCATCTGTTGGTTTGGATCTCGCAGTTTCACAGGAATCACGGACTCGCTCAACCGCACAGCACGGGTGGTCGCCTTCTTTTGTGGGCCCTAAAGACACGCGTTGAGCAATCACCAGGTGCCGCATGCGGAGTGCTGTGCGACAGTGTCACATATAATTTTGTTCTCGACGAAACCGTTAAGTCAAAATGTCTGCCAGGCAGTACCATGCATGTGTGGCATTGGCCGGCTTGCCGTGGGAGAGATGCATAAACTTCTGTTCACATGACAATTGTTTGGCCTTGATTACTAGAGGACAGTGACCACAAGCTGGGGCTCGAGCAAAGATCCATTGGATTGTCATAGATCCATATTATCAACATCACATCTTTATGCCGCAGCACAAGAAAAAATCATATGCTTTTCACTATAAAAGAAAAAAATACTTTTAGTCCAAGTGCTATCATTGGAGTCTAGGTTTCCACCTCAAACTCCATAACTAGACAATTGGCCTCTCTCAACTCTGAAATACTGTTTTAATTACCACACTAAAATTTGAATCCTAAAATTTGAGTCGAACGGACTTAGGAAACTTACGTGCGTACCCAAAATGGGTAAACTAAAAAAAAATCAAGATTTGTAACATTTTCCATAAATATTGGAAAGAAAAAACAACCCCAACACTATCAATTTTCAATAGTTTGCTCGTAGCTAGGGAATAAAAAAATAGGTCCACTTGAACATTTTTTTTTGTCACCGCCCATGCCATACTGCCATCAGCCACCCCATAGTTGGCTATTCCCGGCGCCTATCTCACAACTGAACTTCCAAAAAAACAGAAACTTTGTTTCCTGCTCTACCTCCTAGTATTGTTAAAAATAACGGAGATCCTATTCCTGTGAACCACCTAGGCAGTGGCGACGATGGTCGCCACCGTATCTATGGCGAACCGTTCCCGGCCATCCTTGGTACCCTAACTTATAAAACTAAAACCTACAAAACAAAATCTCCATTGCTTGCACTACCCAGTGTTCTCCAAAAATAGTGTCTGCAGCTTCAATTCTGGCTAACCTCTACCGTCTGTTGTGGCAGCGGGCGGAGTGTCAAAGAAGAAGAAAAAATGGTGTCCCATGACAGGAAGCAGCAGTCGTCTGCATATCTTTATGTGTGGATGCCTCCATTTTTTCCAAGCCTAGATAGATTAAGAGTTAGAACAGGGAGTTATTGGAGGAAGCTTTTTGTTTATACTGCCAAAATACCAAGATTAAGAGTGGCTTTACCAAACTGTTGGAGATTTTTTAATGGCAAATAACCCATATAACAGCATGTGAAGAAATTGAGAATGTTGTATGAGATTATGGTTAAGAAAAGACATGTTTTAGACGTGAGACACACAAGCGTGCTTCCCTGCCAGATCATAACCCCTGGACGACGATGACCGTCCGCATTCTAGAGCACTTATCATGCTCACACAACTGCAGACGCCCTCTTTGCCGAGTGCTGGGGGCATTCGGCAAAGCCAGCCAAGCACTCGGCAAAGGCTTTGCCGAGTGCCGCACTCGGCAAAGGCTTTGCCGAGTGCCGCACTCGGCAAAGGTCTCTCGGCAAAGATTTTGTCGGCAAAAATTTCTTTGCCGAGTGCCAAAAATCGACACTCGGCAAAGTCTTTGCCGAGTGCCAAGCCCGCACTCGGCAAAAAAATAACTGCCGTCAACATTTGACGCCGGCTTTGCCGAGTGCCTAGGGACTGGCACTCGGCAAAATTTGAATGTTTGCCGAGAGCCAGGGCTGAGCACTCGGCAAAGAAATAATTTTTTTTAAAAAAAAATCTTTTTAAAAATAGTCTTTGCCGAGTGGTACCATCTGGCACTCGGCAAAATTGACCTCTTTGCCGAGTGCCAGGCTGTGGCACTCGGCAAAATTGACCTCTTTGCCGAGTGCCAGGCTGTGGCACTCGGCAAAACTGGGAAAGTGGCTGTTTTTGCAGCATTTTTTCCCAGCTTTGCCGAGTGCCACACCCCTGGCACTCGGCAAAGACTTCTTTGCCGAGTGTTGGCACTCGGCAAAGATGGGAAATTTGCAAATTTTTTTTTTGTTTGTTGCTTTCCTTCGAAAGCAAACACGCAAAACTCATATATAATACATGAGACAGCACACAGGCATTTAGCATCACACAAAACGCATACATAATCCATAATACATCACAAGCACATCCAACATCCATCACAAGCACATCCTCCTGCATAATCCATCACACGCACATCCAATGTGCAAATCCATGACAACATCTAAGAAGTCTTCATCCAACACAAGTCCTAGATCAAGAAAAGTCAATGAAACATGAAGGGGCACCACCTACTGCCACTGATCCCAATGGGAGCCTGAAGGGGCACCTCCGTGCGGTGGTGGACCTGTCCAGCCGGGGTGTGTGTGCTGAGGCGAAGGAGTCGGGTTCGAACCCGATGACTGTTGCACAAAGGAGAATTGAATTCATTAGTATCTACACAAGCTAAAGGACTTGATCAACCATATATATATACTCACCGGAGTGCCTAGAGCTAGAGGAGTAGGAGGCACAGCTGGAGCGAGCAGCGACTGGGGCACCACCACACCCGGGAGAGTGGTGCCGAGGCTCGACATGAATGAGAACATGTCATGCATCCTCTGCGCCTCGGCCGCCCTCTGGGCCCTCAGGACCTCCCACTCGGCCCTCTCGGCCTCCCTCTGGGCCCTCTCCCTCTCCCTCTCAACCCTCTCGGCCTCCCTCTCGGCCTCCATCCTCTCCATAGTGGCCTGCAATATTCAATCACCAACGTTTAAACAATGCAAATGCAAGGTACATGTGTAAAAGTAATGAACGGCGAATGAAATAGAACTAACCTAGAGTGCCGCCATCTGCTGTAGTGTGCTCGCCTGCCGAGGTCGAATGGGGACGGAGGAGCTCGTGCTCTGTGCTCGGATCTAGACGAGGTTGGGCACAGAGGTCGAGTCAACCATGTTGGAGGCCATCCAGTACCGGCCGTGCTGCTTCCCTCCTCCGAGCCTCATCACGAGGTCGGTATCAAGGGGCTGGGTGGCGGGGTCGAAGTCGTCCCCATGCCGCTCGCGGGCCGCCGAGGCGTAGTCGGTGAGCTTGCTGTGGACGCTCGTGTTTCTGTACGCCTCGGGCCCATCCTCCGGGTTGTAGACGGTGTCCGGGGCTGTCGCCTTGCCCTTGTGTGCCATGGCGTACGCCATGAACTCGTTGCATTCCTGGCCATCAAGCGACTGGGACTACGAGGAAAACACAAAGACGATTAGAAGTAATGAGAATTGAGCGTTAGAATAAATAAATAAATAAGTGCGTAGCGTGTACCCAGGCCTGGGCGTACGAACTGAGGGGCCGGTTGCCTTGGTGGTGCGCCGGCCCACCCATCTGCAGGCGGCACTCCCGACGGAGGGCGTGCCTCTCCCTCCACTCATCGAAGACCCACTTGTCCACGATGGCCGCCCAACAGTCTCTGTGCCTAGCGCACCAAGAAGGACACATCTGCATGCCATCAAGTATTGTATTAGAAATGTTAGAATATAAAATGAAGGCTACCTATATTCTTCATGGAATGAGTCAGTAACAATGTTTTATAACTTACTGTGAGGTACTGCTCCCTGGTGAGTGTCATGGTCCTGGCCTCGCTCTTCCCCGGGTACCGACCAAGGACATCGCACGAGTGGTTGATGTGGCACTGCAGCCTCGCCTCGTAGTACAGGTCCGTGACTCGGCCCCTGCATGCCCTGTCCTGCACCTTCGTCACCCAGGCGGGGTCATGCCCCTCCTCCAACGTGAAGAAGTCCTGCATACAGACATCATGTGTCCTTTCATTATTTCAAGAACGTCTAATGATTCCATAGTATTGAGCAATGTAGTGTGATGTAGACTCACCCAGAACTCACGCCTGATCCGCTCCTGTACGGTGCCGTACACGGCGTCCATGGCGGAGTTGAAGTGGTCCCACGTCTAGGGAGGCGACTCAACCTGGGCGTGGGTGACCAAACCAGGGTAGTGCAGGCGGATCAGGCCGCCGAGGATCCCATTGCACTGCCGATGATCGCCCCCGGACACAAGTTCCCAGTTCCTACAGGAGTCAGTAAGAAGAATTGTTAGTCCGCAGTTCGGTTTTCAGCATATGAACAAGAAGAGATGCAAAATGAACGGATACTTACTTGTCGCCCTTGGGACGAATCACCGGCCTCCTCTGAAACGGGATCGGCCGCATCGGGAGCTGCGAGGACCGGCGCAAGTACGGTGCCGATGAGGTGCTCGAAGTGGAACCCCCCGCCACCCCCCAGAGGAAGTGTCACCCCCTCCTGTCTGGGGGGCCAGCTGCTGGTCCTCGTCGTCAGTGGTCGTCGTCCGGTCCTCCTCGGGCGGGGGGACGGCAGACGACTGCACCGCCCTCCTTGGACGGCCGCGGGGGCAGCGGGCCGGACGACTCCTCGCCGATGCCGACGCCTCCGCCTCCGCCTCCTGAGTCGTCCTCGCGTAGAGCGAGTTGCAGGTCCGGGTCCGCCTTCCGCCCGGCATTTTGTTGAGTGCCTGCAAATACAAAGAGTAAACCAGTTAGCACAATATAGACAAATATAGAGATGCAAAATGAACGAAACATAACTAGAAAATAATAATAATATAGTATTACATGAATTAGAAATAATCTTCAGGATCGGCAGCGGCCGGATCATAAGTGTCGTCATCACTAACAATATTGTCTAACATGTCCGCCTCATCTCCATCGTTGTCATCAATGGCAACGCCAAACCGTAATCGCTCAAGCAGTGCTAAGTCTTTGGCATTTTGCACCTCTTCTCCATCGTCCTCATCTCCATCGTCCTCATCAATGTCATTGTCTACTTCCATGCCCATCAGTGAAAACATGTCTATGTGAAACATGCCATCTAGCCCCTCGGGTTGATAGAACTCCCCTGTATATGTGTTTGGGTCAAAGTTGTAATCCTCATCGTTTGGGACAGGCACTTTGCCATGCGGTGATACCAACTGCGCAAGGTACCAACCCTCAAGAGTGGGATCTTTTTGGCACGCCCATGGAAGATAATAAACTTGTGTGGCCTGTTGAGCCACAATATAGACATCGTCTCCTTGATAGAGGGAATCTTGTCGAATTTCAACTTGTCCAATCTCAGGGGCTCTTCTCGTGACATTGGGATCGAACCAATGGCATTTGAATACGACTGGCTTATGACCTCCGCGAAGCTCAAAGTTGAGCTCGTATATTTCTTCGACTATGCCGTAGTAGTCGCGGTCATCGGTGCCGGGCGTACGAACTCTAGTATTCGTGGTTTTTCGATTGGGCCGACTGAGCTCATGGCTTCTTGTGTGGAAGCGATAGCCATTCACATCATATACGGTGAATGACTTGACCCTATAGGGGAAGCCTTTGACAACCTGTTTCAACTCTTCATCCATTTCCGCATCCGTGCGTGCCTGTAAGGTGAGGGCGGATAGATCATTACTCGCTCGTAGGAGCAAAGTGGGATGTCACAGATGGAACGATGTAAATTGGATGGTACCTTCTTTTCGAACCATGAAATGAAATCGGGCACACCACCTTTGAGAAGACTATCTTGTTCTTGAGGGGAAGGATCCCTATTTCCTGTCCAGTATGTATTCAGAAATTCCCTGAAAAAGCAAGAGACAAGGGGGTTGGATAGATAGACGATAGTGACGGCATATGTAACAAGCTCATTGAGAACTTACTGCACATAAGGGTTCACTTCGTCAAGGTTCAACAACACATACAACATGATAGTGCGCCACTCATCATTCCGTAAGGTCTTGGTGCTCGAAGCGCTTGCCTTGCCAAGTTGACCTTTAAAAAGGCTGAGATTTGATGACCTCTCATCGGTGTTGTAACGAGGGATTGGATTGTGCACGCTGGGAAGGCTATCCTTATAGTATGATGTTATGAAGTTTAACACCTCCTCAAGAATGAATGCCTCTACCATGGATGCCTCAATTCTGGCTTTATTTCTACACTTTTTCCGAAGAACCTTTAGACATCTCTCGATTGGATAGCACCAACGGGCTTGCACGGGCCCCCCCATTCGTGCCTCGTGAGGCAGGTGCAAAATCAGATGCTGTATTGAGAGGAAGAAGCCGGGTGGGAAGATCGTCTCCATCTTACAGAGCAACACAGGTGCCACTTTCTCTAAGTCATCAATCATGGCCCGAGATAGCTCCTTGGCACAAAGCTGGCGGAAGAAATAGCTCAACTCTGCCAGGACGCGCCACACATGCTCGGGGACGAAACCTCTGGTCATCGCTGGAAGGAGCCGCTCAATCCATATGTGGAAGTCATGACTCTTCATCCCTAACACTCGGCAAGTGGACACGTTCACTCCCCTCCTCAGATTCGCCGCATACCCATCAGGGAACATTAACGACTGAACCCACTGACATACTTTCCTCCTTTGGTCCTATCACATGTGATGATGTCCTGGTTTGTGAACACCATACGTGATGACGTCCTCCAAACGTTTTCAAATTTTTACCACCGCATATGCATGTGATATCACGACATCTCGCCAAGTTTCATGATTTTCGGGATTCGTTTGAATTTTATAGAATTAAATAACCACTCGCACGCAAGTTCGCGACGTTGCCCCGTGAGCACGTTGATCGAAATTTGGAGACAGTTCCTAGATTTAGCATAAAGTGACACTAACAAACAAGAATAACATTTTTGGAATGGATCAAAACTATTATTCGATGCACCTACAGTTCAAACCTACATTTTCCGGAAAATTGCAAGAAAACGAAATAAAGTGAAGAAATATAGCAAACAGCAACGAAATTGTGCCAAATTTGAACATGTTGTTCATGGTACAAATACAAATCTAAGAAAAAAAGTTGGTGGCAAAAAACAAAAAAAATTATTTTGCCGAGTGCCAAGGTTTGACACTCGGCAAAGTGAATATTTTGCCGAGTGCTAGCCCTAGGCACTCGGCAAAGCCAATATTTTGCCGAGTGCTAGCCCTAGGCACTCGGCAAAGCCAATATTTTGCCGAGTGCCAAACAGAAGGCACTCGACAAAGAGGCCAGCGTTGGGTACCGTTATCCCGGGCGCCTCTTTGCCGAGTGCCCAACTTTGCCGAGTGTCTGGCACTGGGCAAAGTTTGACTTTGCCGAGTGCCTTATTTTGCCGAGTGCCAGACACTCGCAAAGCCCTATTTGCTGAGTGCCAAGTTTCGCCGAGTGCGGCACTCGGCAAAGGTGGCCTTTGCCGAGTGCCTGATATTTGGCACTCGGCAAAGATTTAAGCACTGGGCAAAGTCCCGGTTTCCTGTAGTGTCACGACCAAAAACTATTTTTATTTAGATAAAGGAGACAAATTTAGAGGGTGTATAAAAAATAAAACTCAAAATTCAATTTGAGCATCATTTGGCCACAATTGTTGCAAAGTGTGCCCAATAACGTAATTAATCAGTTTGTTCCTCTAAATAATACTTGCAAAAAGGTTTTGAATCGGCACATATAAAAGCAACTTCATTCCTTGCCAACCATATTATTCAACAAATGGATGCATCTTCTATGGACAACAATGATTTATTTGACCTTCCCATCTGTTTGTACCCAACATATGACAGCTAGTGAACATCTCTCGGTGGTTTTCGCCCCCCACACCCCCCCCCCCCCCCCCCCCCCCCCCCACACACACACACACACACACAATGTGTAAATACAATCGAAGAGAAGGTGTTGACTTATTTCATTCGTACAACAAAACACACAAAGATTATTTCCATTCCAATTTCTTCTTGCTAGATTATCTCTGGCTAAAATAACTCCCTCTTTAGGAACCATAGAAAAATAACCACCAAATTAAAACGATTATTCTCATTATTTATTTATTATTATAGTATGCATGTTACAGTCTATTATTCTCTCCGGTACGCATACGCTAATAAGTATATAAAAAGCACGTACACTATGCACCTGCATGCATGCTTGCAGGAAGGCGTACGGTCGGGCCGCGCGCGCCGCGTTGTGAGGGTTCACGAAGTCCTGCTGCGAGTTCTGCGCCGCGCACGGCGTGACGGCGGCCGTGGCCGCCGCCATGGTCAACGCCAGAGCTAAACACACGACCCTAGTAGACGAGTACTCCATTATATTGCTAGAGACAATTGGACAAAAATGAAGCTTTTGTGCGAGATGGATGCATGATTAGTGGCGAGTGTGGCCAGGTATTTTTATAGTGGTAGTAGCCATGGATTGGAGGCCAGCTTGGCGACTTGTCATGAGTAAAATTTGGTCAAGCATTAAAAACTACGGACATCAATAACTATATTATTAAATTATTTAGTTTGAAGACATATCTATAGTATTAAAAAATATTTGCAAGATCCAATAAATTATTAAGAATATATTCTACAAGATATTAGTGATCAAAGATATACATTAAAGACCATGTAGGGTTAAATGTCACAAAAGTATTTTTTTAACCGGAAAGAGTATATCTCAAACTTGTTATATTTTAAGCTATAACTACTAATCCATCCAACTCATAAAGAATATTATTTAGTTTGGTCAAACATTAAAACTTCTTCTACTTTAAGCTAAACTTATCATAAGTAAAATTCGGTCATCAAGCATTAAAAATTATAGACATCAATGACTATATTATTAAATTATTTAGTTTAAAAACATGTAATATATAGTATTAAAAAATATTTGCAAGATCTAATAAATTATTAAGAATATATTTTACAAGATATTAGTGATCAATGATGTACATTAAAGACCATTTAGAGTTAAATGCGACAATATTATTTTTAACCCGAAAGGATAAATCTCAAAACTAGTTTTAAGCTATAACTATTGATCCATCCATCTCATAAGTACTTCTAGTTTCCCTGGGTTAAACACTTTTTAGCTGGACCAATGTAACACCCGACCCGGGCTGAGATCCACTCTACATGTACAATGAACCAAATTAACTCGCTTGCACTTTCGTCCTCGCTTCTCGCAAAAAGATCGATCCGGAGTTAATAGCCTCCAAGGTCCAGGCTTTTAAGCTGGTTCGGCTCTGCTTTAGCTTCTGAGGTGGTACTAATTCGGGCACTACAATGCTTTTTCCGTGATTCTACAGTAACTCACATCTGGCCTGGCCCAACTGGCCCATTTGGATTGGGTCTCACAACCAGGTTCGTAAAAAGTTGTATCAACATTCGCGACAACAAATGGGCATACTATAAACATGATCAAGGTAATAAAACTTTGACTTAATAGAAAACTAAGACAACATATATTTTAAAAGGGGTGTAAAACACTCAGACAACACTCAAGAGCTCATCTTTTCTTTTTATATTTTAATTAAAAAAGATAATCCTTTCTTCAAGACCATGTATTTTTTTTTAAGATCAAGACCATGTAAATGTTACGCCTGCTCTTGTTGCTTACTAACCATGGTGGACCGAGCCTCGAGTTAGCTATTGGGATAGGAAAAAGTCCATTTTACCTCCCTGAACTATCCTCGAAGTTTAGTTTAACTCCCTAAACTCGAAAACTGGGTAAATCACATCCCTCAATGTTTAAAACCGTTCATTTTACCTCTCTGGCCCAGTTACAGGTGGTTTTCAAATGCGGGTTTGTCTTTTTCTTTTTTATTTATTTCGGCTCAATATTTGAAAAATCATAGTAAATCATAGAAAAATCATAAAATAGAAAATATAATTTTGTTGGACTCCACATGAGTAAATCTACATGGTAAACATATAATATGATATAATTTAATACAAAGTTTTTGTTATAGCTTTAGATCTATGTGTTTCTGTAATTAATTTATAGCTGCAGTTTCTATACTTTAATTGTGGTGAAATTTTTATGGTGGTCTAAATGTTGTATGATTAAATTGTAGTAAAATTTTCATACTCATTTCTATTTTCACACACTTTTAATTATTTTAAAACTATTAAACAAGAATAAAAATAAATAAATCTATAACTCAGTTATACATGATACAATGTGCATGAAATTTTTACTACAGTTCAGTCATATAATAATTAGCCCACCATAAAAATTTCACCACAGTTGGACCATAGAAAGTGTAGCTTTGAATTAATTACAGAAAAATATAGATCTAAAGCTACATCAAAAACTTTGTACTAAAGCATACTATATTGTATATTCACTGTGTAGATCTACTCATGTGGAGTCGAACAAAAATATACTTTTCATTTTATGATTTTTCTATGATTTACTATGATTTTTCAAAAATTCAGCCTAAATAAATAAAAAGGAAAAAGATAAAACTGCCTTTGAAAACCAGCTATAGCCGGATCAGGGAGGTAAAATGAACTATTTTAAAAGTTGAGGGAGGTGGTATCTGGTTTTGGAGTTTAGGGAGAAAAACTAGACTTCAGGGAGGTAAAATGGACTTTTTCTGTTGGGATATCCTAGCTCCACCAACGGCACTGGGCTTGACCCCTCCTCGTTTTTCCGCAACGAAGGCCGGCGCGGCCTGGTAACAGCAATCAAAGTTGGGCCCATGCACAAGCGTCAGCCCATCGGTCCGTTCCTTCTACTAGACCACCCAACTCCAGGAAAAGACAAGGGCCCACTTGCAGCCTCAGCCCCTTCACTCTCTCGTCTCTCCGATCCGGCACGCGGGTCCCCTCGCCGGCGTCACGCGACTCCAGATCCCCAGTTCGGACAGCCAGCCACCTGCTCCGCGAGCCATGGCCGGCCGCCGCGAAGGCGAGCGCCAGCCGAGCCTGTGGCCATCCGGGACGGCCGCGGTGGAGGAGGACTCGGGCGCCTTCCCCTCCGCCATCATCCTCTTCACCCTCGTCGGCGCCACCGCCACCACCGCCGCCGTAAGCCTGCTGCTCTGCTCTCCGTGCCCCGCTTCTCCCTTTCATCGGTCCCGCGGCCCGGCCGCCCTGAGGCTTCGCTTCTCCCTTCCCTCGATCCCTCGCCCCGGCGGCGTGAACTCGGTGCTTCTCTTTAGTGTGGTTACGCTGAGACAAATTTTCTGAAACGATGGTCCCTTTCAACTGTTACTGCTCGTGGATTTCCGTGTGCGAGTGCGATGATGCATTTGCTTGCGGACTTGTAGGTCGGACAACTGCGCCGGACGGTCAGCTGGTTCTACACTCAGGTATAAAAATTTTACGAAAAAAGGTGTCATTTTAGTATTTGCTTTCTGGAGCAGCATTGCCTTGAAGGTGAGTTTTGGGGGCAGATCGGTGAAACCTTTTTTTCCTCCATTGAAGCTTAGTAGGTCGGAACCGTATGTGTTCTGGGAAGACATACCTCGTCGTCGACCAATTCGGCGTGGTGAAGCCTGGGAACGGTATCACCAGAGGATGCGTGAAAGGACCGAGGATCAAAGGGAAAGAGTGGTCAGTGCCCTGCTCGCATACAAGATATTTATTACAAATGCATTTAAACATTTGCACATCGAAAGTGATTCCATTAGCTTATTCACTCTACAGCCCTTAGGTGTGTTGTTATTATTGAGTTGCTTCTTGGAGATGAACATGAAGTTCCGGAAAAACAGCAATTTGTATGGATTATTGACTTAGGAAAATGTTAGTATGAAGCAGCCAAGGTCATACATGGTTGCAAGTAATATTTCCTCAACTTTTCTTTTCCCCTTGAGAACTCTAAGCAGATGAAAACTTTGATATGACAATATAAAGAACCATCTCACAAATTGGTGTCACTATGTTAGTCACATTTCATTCATTTTGTTTGCATGCAGATTCGTTTTTAACTAATCCTGAGCCAACAGTAGTGATTTCTGTAGGAACGCATACGGCGCACGCAAGATGTATTTAAAAAGGAGAGATGCAAATGTCGGGATTATCGAACTTGGGAAAGCCATAATCCCAACTATTATCAGCATCATCAAAGAGATGACTGGTACTGGAACACAGAAACGTTTTATGCGAATCAAAGGACAAATTTCAGGGCTACGCCCAGGGAAGCTATGAGTTACACTATGTCACATCACTATTCTGTTTTGGGCCTTGACAGGTATGTACTAACAGCCTTTCATGTCAATGAACATTCCTATATATTTGCCAGCTGTATGTGACGATGGCCTAGTTTGTTGTGAACCACTGTCATTCTTGGTCCCCTAATCACCTGTTCTATCTGTGGCAGTCAATATTAGCAAAGAAGCATTGTTACACCACTTACCTTTGAATGTATATAACACAAATTTTGTCACCATTGTACCTTATGATTGCACCTGATTAAAGAAAAGATATCACCCTGCTTTGTGGAGAGAAGAAACAGCTGCTTAGTCTTTCACACACTTTGCGTTTATGTTACCCTGAAATTGACGCTAACATGCCCGTCTGCCCGTAGTGATGTTGAGCAACTGATATCATCATAATTGCCCGTAACCAAAGTTTTTCCTCTCCATTCCCCAGGTCAAGGTCAGAGCCATTTTCAGATGCTGGAATCAAGGTGTGCCTTCTACCTGTTCATTTTGTGTCTACTGAATATTTTTCTACCGAAAAGAGTGCAATGTGCTTTGTTTAATTCTGTACAACCTACAGTCAAGTTTTATGTTGAACAGTTCAAAATATAAAAAGCAAACTAAAGTTTACGCATTTGAAATTTTGTACTGAACTTCTAAGGAACTCTCTACAATCCTGAAATGGTAACTATGAGCGAAAGGAGGGAGGGGAGATGTTCTATTAATTAAATATATTGTATATGAAAATTGACATTTGCCCATAAGCATCCTCTGATGTGGTAGAATAAACATATATTTACTCTGTAGTCTATACCAAGGGTAGATAAGTCATGTAAGCAAGGTATGGTTGCACAAAGAGACATTCTCCTGCAAGTTTTCAATCATCCCCTGTTGTGCCCAAGTCTTTAAATTTCAGTGTTCATTAGTGAACTGCAAATTAAGCTTGTATGTATTCTTTGTTATTTTCTTTCATGTTAGATGGCCAAAGTTTTCAGGCAATTATCTGTACATCTTGCTCACTTGCTTATAATTTCATTACAGAATGCTTTCAGGAGAAAAGCAATGGAGTATCATCCAGACCAAAACCAAAGTAATAAAGGTAAATACAGTTTCCTTGTCTCTCCTGTCCCTTATGTAAGGCTAATATGCTCATTGTGTATACATGTGCTCAGAAGCTTCCTCTTTTGACTATGGCAGAGGTTGCTGAGGCAAAATTGAAAGAGGTTATGGATTCTTATGAAGCAATAAAACTAGAACGTCGAAACAGAAGTTGCTGAATGTTCTCACGATTTTCGGGTGCTGGGAGGGACTGTTGTATATACAGCGTTTGATATGGGACAAACTAGATGGTATAAACTATAAGCTCGAAGATGCAGATGCAGACACTGTTGTCCTTGGTAACCCATTTTTTTCTTCAGTAACCCTTTGATAAAACTACAAAGCAGAGTAGTTCCTGCTGGCAGAAGGCAGAACTTCAGCGTGATGCAATTAGTTTCCTGATATTTTCCTTTTTTTTTATGTATTCATGTTATGGTTCATGGTAGCAAACTCGTATTGGATATCAATGAGATTATACTGGTGCATTTGTTACCGGTTAGCACACACTATTTGTCTCCTGCGATGCTCGACAGCTGATTTGGGCTTGGCTATTTGACTTTGATCAACCTGGCAAGAAAATTATTCCAGAGTTCTTGTTCAATCGAGAGTAAATCTTCTCTGTTGAAAAACATAAACAAGAGTATCTTTAGGAAGATAATGTGTTAAAGATGAGGGAACGATAGTAGGTCAATTTAGGCATTATTTATCTTTTCTAGTTCTATCTTTTTCTGGGCAGATAACTGAATGAACACGATAGGAAGAGCCAGGAAGAAGAAACCAAACTTTTGATCACTATCCAGCCAAGCGGAAAACTTGTTGCTACATGCATGTGTGAGTTGAACATTGGTTTCAGAGAACAAATCAAATCCTTCACTCATGATTGCTAAATTCTGCAGAACACCTTAGTTAAATTTGTCTTAGCCATGGCGATGCATTGGAATGGATCACCACGACATGCTGGACTACATTTCACGTCAGTTTTTTTGGTTAGGACAAATAGAAAGTGCAAGTACCCTATTTGTAGAAGCTATGGATTACATCCATGATCCATTCTTGCTATGAAATAACTTCCTTTGTGCCTTACTACACCTGCCTGCCTGCCCTTATTTCTTGTCAAGGGAAGGATTGAACTGCAGCTTCCATGACCATGCATGGACCCTTTAGGATTGCTTTTCCAGCTTCCAGGCAGATTTGCTTTGCCAGGCATCAATCCTAAGCGTTCATTTTCTAGCAGCTGGGACTAGATCAATGTGCCTAGACAGGAGCTCTCTCTGACAAGGGCGCTATCCAAACAGGCCCGAAATCCAACAGGACAAGCTTGGTAGAAGTGTCCATACGACCTGGCATAGCCTGGCCACGGGCCATCTCAATTCTCAG